>NW_025814679.1:300000-380475 GCF_018902025.1 Drosophila willistoni | reverse complement strand
ATCATTTAGCTGTCTACGTGCAAGTTTTGATCCGCACTCGTGCGTTCGTATATTGTTCCGCATCTATCCCCATTCAAAGGGCTCCGTTTCCGAGCCGCACGCGAGATAATTCTCCCGCAATCCTGCGGTGCACAATGAGAAAGCTCTTGCGTCCTCATACAGTCCACTTCTCATTTCCTCAAATTTTCCCCATTTTCTCAAAACCCACAAACTCGGTGTTCAACGGTAAGGTCGTCCCCTGAGTATGTCCACGGAGCCGTCCAAGACTGCGCCGAAGTCTAACGGTCTTTCGTCTCCCTCTTCAACTCCGGAGAAGGTTCGACCTCCGATAACTCCGGCGACCGTGAAGCGTACGGATATTTTCGCGCAAGTTCTCGTCTGTTCGCAGCCGCAGCGAATCCCCAAGATCCCGTCCGTCTTCGTCCAGCCTCCCTCAGGGTCGCAGATTCTCGGTTAAAGACTCGAGTGAACACAAAGGTCGTTCCAAGCTTTCAACCCAGACCCAGATCCCGCACGTTGTTGTGACGCACTGTTCTGACGCTCCCGTCACCCGATCCGTATCACAACAGCGCAGAGAACACTCCAGAATGTCTCTCTCCGATTTCATTCTGGCGTGCGACGCATTGACTCTGTTCGAAGCTCGGGAGAGTGAAGCTCTAACTTCTGAAGTGCCCTTGTTTTCCCTTAAAATGCACTTAGAGCAGCTCAAATCGCTGTGGTCAACTGTCGAGATGGAACACTCCCGTTGTCCCAAGGCCTTGACAGTCCAAACCGACGAGGAAAGCTTGGCAAACATAAGCCGCATCAAGGCGAAGCACGAATACGCCTATGCGGCGTATGTGCGATGCGGGACGTTGTTTGGAGAACGCATCGAACAGCTCTCGGCACAGATGACGAGTCTTATGCGTCAGCCCACCGCTCCGTCGAGGCCGGCGGGGCATAGAGTTCCTCCGTGTGAGGTGGAGACATTTGATGGCGACAGCCTAGCATGGCCCACATTCCGCGATTTGTTCGCCGCCATTTATATCGCCAACCCGTACTTGTCACAAGTGGAGAAGCTCTATCACCTGAACACCAAGACGCGAGGGGAAGCGAGAACCATCGTGGCTAAGTCCCCTCTGACGAATGAGGGTTTCCAGGCCGCGTGGGAGAACCTCACCGCACGGTACGAAAACAGCCGTCTGCTGGTCATGACTCAAGCCAGACAACTCCTTCAGATTCCCGCGGTGGCACAAGAGTCGGGCAAATCCTTGCGAGAGCTGCAGACCGCGTTTCAAGGGTGTCTTACCGCACTTGAGCGTTCGGGTGTTAGTACTGAGAATTGGGATGTCCTACTTATCGCCATCTGCACTAGTAAATTGCCGAAGGCCACAATCCTCCTGTGGGAGCAATCAGTGCCCAATAAGACTGTCGTCTTAACGTGGTCCGATTTGAACCAATTTCTTACCGATCGGTATCGTGTCCTGGATGCCACCGAAGAACATAAGTCGGCCCCAAGTGTCCAAGCCATCCCCATTGGTCCCCGCAAATCCTCTGCAACGATGAAAGTCCAAGCGTTTCCAGCGAAAGCTCAGCTCAAATCGGCGTCTTGCAAGCTGTGCCATCGGGAAAATCACCCAATACGGCTCTGCCCTAGTTTCCTTAATATGCCTGTTCATAGGCGGCTGGAAACCATTAGACAGCAGGGACTTTGTCTGAACTGTTTTGCCCGCGGTCATCAAGTGAAGGGCTGCTCCAGTGCGCATAATTGCCATACCTGCAAGGAGCGTCATCATACGCTGTTGCATCCTAGTGATGTGTCCGTGCCCTCGCCATCCGCTGCGCAAGTCCCACCATCCAGCGCCACAGAGCGCCCGTCCGCGAGCGACCAGCTCACAAATGCTCAAAGTTATTTTGCATCTACCCCAGGCAGAGGCCTTTTAGGCACTGCGATTGTCACTCTGCACCATCGTGGTGTGGATCATCATATTCGGGCGTTGATCGACTCGGGAGCCGATTCAACTTTTCTCTCCGAACGTGTCTTCAGCATGGTCCAGCCCCCCTTCTACCCAGTAGACGCCGCGGTTACTGGCATGGGCCAGAGTGATGGAGGCTGCGCCGACAAGGTGTGTCTGCTAATGCTGTCTCCCCCGTGTGACAGATTGAACAAGATTGAGGTCTCCGCCCTGGTCGTATCCAAATTGTCAGGGGCCATTCCAACAGCTCCATTCCTTAATACGGTTCCGACGCAGTGCCTCGATCGCCCCCTGGCTGACCCGTACTACAACAAGCCCGCGCCTATTGACATGATCATCGGTGTAGACCTGTTTCCCCACATCCTCGGAGAACGGATCAAAAAGGATATTGGTGATTTTGTCGGGCTAGAAACCATCTTTGGATGGGTTCTGTGTGGGGCTATCACTCCTGACCCTCCGGTGTCTAGATCCGTTTTCGCGGCACAGACGCGAGTTAGTCCCGAAGCAAAGCTTGATGTACTCCTCACCAAGTTTTGGGAGGTGGAAGACCTTCCCGCAAAGCCGGAAAAGGAGGATGACGCATTCTGCGAGCGGAACTTCCAGGAGACCACCCAAAGGGGAAAGGACGGCCGATATGTTGTGTCCCTACCGTTCAAAGGTCCGAATAGCGTTGACTTGGGCCACTCAAGACCGATCGCGCTGGCTCAATTCCTGCGGAATGAAGCACGCCTTCTCAAGGATCCGGTTCTAAAAACGCAGTACGATGCCATTATTCAAGAGTACGAGGAATTGGGTCATATGATTCGGGTGACGCCGCCTCAAGATGGGAAAAACTTCTATCTCCCCCATCATGCGGTGTTTAAGCCCGATAGCACCACCACTAAGGTACGCGTGGTATTTAACGCGTCGAGCCCCTCCACACAAGGCGTCAGCCTCAACGATGTCTTGCACACCGGTCCTACTCTTCAGGCCGACCTCACGCTTCAGGTACTGAAATGGCGGTTCTTTCAATTCGTTTTCAATGCCGACATAACGCAGATGTATCGACAAATCCGAGTCGATCCCAGGCATACCCCCTTTCAGCGGATCCTCTACCGAGACCGCTGCGGCAATATCCAGGATTACGAGTTACAAACTGTCACGTTTGGGGTTAACTGCGCGCCATTCTTGGCGATCCGAGTCCTTTTACAACTGGCACAAGACGTGCAAGCGATGTATCCTCAGGCGAGCGAAATCCTTCGGAACTACATGTATGTTGATGATGTCCTTGCCGGCGCTCACACTGAAGCCGACGCCCGTCTCGCCATACGAGAGCTTCAAGCGACCCTCCAATCTGCGGGCTTCCCGCTTCGGAAGTGGACTTCCAATAAGAAGGAAGTACTTCAAGCCATTCCGAGAGAGCACCTGCTGCGAGAGGACTTTCTCGAGCTGGAAGACGCGAGCACTGCAAAAACCTTGGGCATCCGCTGGCAAGCTGCCGAAGACGTCTTCTTCTTCACCGTAGCGGACCCCCCCTTGAAGGAGTCGATCACCAAGAGGCAGGTTCTGTCCCATATCGCTAAACTCTTTGACCCCGCTGGTTGGCTAGCCCCATTTGTCATCCGAGCGAAGATATTCATGCAACAAATCTGGCTTACCGAACTGGGCTGGGACGATGTTCTGCCGCCTCTCCTGCTGCAGCAATGGCACGAATTCCTGCAGGATTACCCAGGCCTCAGTCGACTCCGCATTCCCCGTTGGCTAAACACCAGCGATAAGCTCTCGTGGGAGCTTCATGGCTTCTGTGACGCGTCACAGAAAGCGTATGGAGCAGCCCTATATGTGCGGGTTCGGTGCGGCTCTGGGATCTCTGGGCGTCGATCGTTCCTGAACTCCCAATCCCACCTGCAACCTCCCAGTTTTGGACCGACTCTACCATCGTGTTGGCTTGGCTCAATAAACCCCCGTGCAGTTGGTCCACCTTCGTGGCCAATCGGGTATCCAGCATCTCCAAAAGCACCAGTGGCCAAAGCTGGTCACATGTGCGCTCCGAGGACAACCCCGCTGATCTGGCGAGCCGTGGGGTCTCCGCGGCCGAGTTATCGGCCAGCAGACTCTGGTGGCATGGGCCGGACTGGCTCCAGCGAGCCCCCGAGTATTGGCCAACTCCCCATAACGAACTCCCAGACACCCAGCTGGAGCAACGAGTCCAGTGCCACACCACCGCGACCACCCTACTCGAGGACGTCAGCGAACGTTTCTCGGATTATGGTAGGGCATTACGAGTCATCGCGTACATCCTACGCTTCGCCACCAAAAGGATTTCGACGCCTTCCACGGTTCACCTCACCAATGACGAACTTCTCTCCGCCGAGCGCGCCTTGATTCGGACCTCTCAGCGTCGGGAATACCTCGCGGAGATACGGGCCCTGGGGGAAGGGCGACCCCTGCCATCATCCAGCACGCTACTCAATCTGAATCCATTTCTCGATCAGCATGGGTTACTCCGCGCCTGCGGACGACTCCGGGCCGCCGAGTCCCTCCGATATGATGAACGTCACCCTATTCTCCTCCCCTATAGTACTCATTTCACTCGCCTGCTTGTCGAATTCGCCCACCGCATCACGTTGCATGGCGGCAATCAACTGATGGTGCGGTATCTGCGCACCAAATTCTGGATCCCACGGATCAAGAACATGGTGAAGTCCCACCTCAAGGGGTGCAAAGTCTGCATCGTTCATCGTCGACGACTACAGACCCAGATGATGGGTGATCTCCCTCGAGAACGGATCACGTACTCCAGGCCCTTCACCCACACGGGCATTGATTTCGCAGGGCCGTTCGAGATCAAAAATTACACCGGGCGTGCGTGTCTCATAACTAAGGGCTATGTCTGCGTCTTCGTGTGTTTCAGCACGAAGGCAATCCATCTCGAGGCTACCTCCGACCTCACCACTGAAAGATTTCTTGCAGCCTTCTCTCGGTTTGTCGCACGGAGACAATGCCCCAGCGCATTTACTCCGACAATGGCAAAACCTTCGTAGGGGCCTCAAAGGCGCTCGAACAAGATTTCCTGAACGCCACCAAGCTTGATATAATGAAGGCATTTCCCCAGCACATTTTATCCTGGCAGTTCATTCCGCCAAGCGCGCCCCATATGGGAGGACTGTGGGAAGCAGGGGTCAAAAGTTTTAAGACCCTGTTTTACAAGTCTTCGTCCACTGTCAAATACACCTTCGAGGAACTTTCCACTCTCCTGTGCAGGATCGAAGCGTGTCTAAACTCCAGGCCAATCTCTCCCATGAGCGAGGATCCAGAGGACCTGCTGGCCCTAAGCCCGGGACATTTCCTGATTGGAGGACCGCTCTTATCCATTGCGGAACCGGAAATTCTGGTCGAGCCTATGTCACTGATCAACCGATGGCAGCGACTGAAGGCAATCCAGCAGGCTTTCTGCCGCCGCTGGAAGAGTGAGTACCTCAAGGAGCTTCACAAACGAAACAAGTGGAAGTCACCGACTCGCAGCATCCAGACCGGCGACCTCGTGATCGTGTCCGAAGATCATCTCCCCTCCAACGAGTGGCGCTTAGGGCGAATTGAGCGCACTCTGCCCGGGGCTGACGGTCTCGTCCGAGTGGCTGATGTCACCACCGCGCGTGGGTCTATCCGAAGACCCGTAGCGAAGCTTATTCTGTTGCAAGACAGCAGGAGTCCTGAGCCTAAAACCGTATCGTGACTCCCAATCCCTCTAAGTTCCCTCCGAATGTCCTCGTCTCCGTGCATGTTTTTCGTTCCCGCGCATAGACTAATCCACTCCCCCCTACGTAATTTCTTTCGTTACAGTTCGTTCAGCTCCCCCCTTCATAGCGACATGGCCCCCACACGTCTGCCGCACCACCGCAGCAAACGAGCTGCTCCGCAGGGCACGAACGTGTACCGATGCCGGGTCTGTCGGGGGTTCATGCACTCCGGCAGTGTCAGCGCTTCCTGAACCTCCGAGGGGAAAAGCGGCTCCGGGCGGTGCTGATCAACAAGTATTGTCCCAATTGCTTGGCACACGAGCATTCATCCGACGCGTGCCGGACTCGCCATGGTTGCCGACGATGCGGGCAAAGGCACCACACCCTGCTCCACATGGCCGACCAAACGCCGAGACCACGTGCCTCCGCCCGGCGGCGCAGCCAATCACCCCCCTCCGGGCGTGCTGCACCCCCGCTACAACCCTGTTCCCGATCATCGTCCGACCGCTCCGCTTCCCCAGAAGGCGCACCCGAAATCTCTTTATCCTCCCTGCTCCACGCCAGGACGACGACTGTCCTGCCAACCGCAGTTCTCCGGTTGGGCAATGGCTCGAAATCCTTCGAGACCCGCGTCCTTCTCGATGCGTGTGCGGCTGAGAGCCGCATCAATCGCTCCTTTGCCCGGTCCCTGGGGTTAGCTGTGACCAAGGTCGGGGTCGACCAAGCCTGTACGGCCGTCCTCGAGTCGAGGTCCGACGAGACGTTCCGACGGAACGTTATATTCCGGGTCGAAGAGGACTTGCTCATCCGCACTCCCATCCGGGAAGTGGTGGCGCCGGTTCGGGAGAAATTCGCCACCCTGATCCTGGCCGACCCCTATTTCTATCGGCCGGCGTCGGTGTCCGTGGTACTCGGGGCAGACCTCTATCCGGAGGTCATCCAACCAGGCTGTGTGCCCGGTCATAGCGGTACTCCCGCAGCCCAGAGCACCGTGTTCGGATGGGTCGTCTCCGGCTCCTGTGGGATCTAGGCGCTCCAGAACGTTGCCGTCCCCCGTCCGTTATATGTCCAGGGTGGCAATTGCAACATGTTGCAAGGGGGCGGTATGTTCACGCCACCGGGTGAACAGCAGTGAGCGGCGAAGAGCAGTGAAGAGTGAGGAGGGTTTTTTGATCCTCGGCATCTACGGTCACACCAGGAGGGGTGACTGGGTTTTTCTAATGGGCATCGCCATTATTCCGAATCGAGATTTTCACCCGAACACCCGTTCATCTCCTTTAATTGTTAATTTGCGATTTGTTAATCACTTTCAACCCGAACCATCTCCGTGTGTGCCGGGTTACCTGTGAATATTATATAAATAATAAAACCTACGTTTATTTAACCGAAGTTTTTCGTGCGTTTTAATTCACCACTCGCTCACCACAAACTGAAGAAATTGGCACCCGCCAACTCCTTGTATTTCATTTGGATCCTTCCGCCCCCCCACGAACACTTTGAAAAATTAAAATATCTCCTTATGAATGATCCTATACTTGCATATCCCGATTTCAAAAAACCATTTTTCCTAACCACAGATGCTAGCAACATAGCTTTAGGTGCGTTCCTTTCACAGGACCATAGACCTATTTCTTATGGTAGTAGAACACTTAACGAACACGAACTTAATTATTCAGCTATAGAAAAGGAATTACTATCTATTGTATGGGCAACCAAATATTTTAGGCCATACCTTTTCGGTAGAAAGTTCGAGATTCTAAGCGACCATAAGCCTTTAGTATGGCTCAACAATATAAAAGAACCAAATATGAAACTTCAAAGATGGAAAGTAAGACTAAATGAGTTTGATTACAAAATTAAATATTTACCTGGCAAAGAAAATCATGTAGCAGATGCCCTTTCCAGGGTTAAAATAGATGAAAACTTTTTAGGATCAACAGAAAGCACAGCAGCTACAATACATAGTGCTCACGAGGATAATGAAAACTACATTCCAATAGTAGAAAGACCCATTAATTATTACAACAGACAAATAGAATTCATTAGAGGTTCAGAAGACAAAACAGAAACAACAACTTACTTTTACAAAACAAACATAAAAATAACATACAAAGAAATGACCAATGCTTACGCAAGGGATATAATCATAAGATATCTTTGCAGTAAGAACACTGTACTATATTTTCATAATGAACAAGATTTTCCCATATTCCAACAAGCTTTTATCGAAATAATACAACCAAACGCAAATACAAAAACCTCGAAATCTAGCATTAAGTTAGAGGACCTTCAAACGTTTGCACAATTTAAAGAAATAATCCTAAAACAACATAAAGAATTATTACATCCAGGAATTGAAAAAACGATTAATTTGTTTAAAGAAAAATATTATTTTCCCGATTTTCAAAACCTAATTCAAAACATTATTAATGAATGCTCAGTATGCAATATCGCAAAGACAGAAAATAGAAATACAAAACTAACTTTTGAAATAACACCAGAACTTTTTAATATCAGAGAAAAATACGTCATGGACTTTTACATGATCGACAATTTACAATTCCTCTCATGCATTGACATTTACTCGAAATTTGCAACACTTGTAGAAGTAAAGTCTAGAGATTGGTTAGAAGCCAAGAGAGCAATTATGAAAGTATTCACTGAAATGGGCAAACCGATAGAAATAAAATCAGACAAAGATTCAGCATTTCTGTGTATAGCACTAAAAAATTGGCTACAAGAAGAAAATGTAAAGTTAGAAATCACATCAAGTAAAAACGGCATCTCAGATGTAGAAAGATTCCATAAAACAGTAAATGAAAAACTCAGAATTATAAATAGTGAAAATGACATCGAAGATAAATTACTTAAATTTGAAAAAATTCTCTACGTATACAACCATAAGACGAGACATAAAACAACTAACCGAACACCAGCGGACATTTTTATCTATGCAGGATCCCCCGACTATAATACCCAAACAAGAAAAATACATCAAATAAACAACTTAAATGAAGATAGACACGACTTCGAAATCGACACTAGATTTAAACAAGCACCATTAGTAAAGTCAAAAACGACAAATCCATTCAAAAAGACAGGAGAAATAAATCAGTTAGACGAGAAACATTTTGAAGAAAGAAATAGAGGACAAAAAGTTACACACTACAAATCAAAATTCAAGAAGAAAAAGAAAGTTAATAAAGGCAAATACGACAATTAATTAATTACAGGTCAACAACTCAAGATGACTTTTTTATACATCATGCTATTCTTAACATTAAAATCAACATGCAGTCAATCCATTGACATAAACCCAGTAAAAGCACCAAACGGTTACTTAATATTTAAAACAGGAACCATGGACTTACCGACAAACTTTGAATATCATTATTTAAAAGTGAATTTAACTCTAATAGACATTACATATAATAATTTAATGCAACAAGCACAAGAATTTAAAAACCTAATCCATATTCAATACTTAACAGAAAAACTAAGTAGGGAAATTAATGGAATACACATTGTAAAACGTAACAAACGAGGACTAATTAACGGAATTGGTTCAATATACAAATATCTTTTTGGTACTCTTGATCAGGAAGATAAAGATGAATTAGAAGAAAAAATAAATAGTCTTGAAAGCAATAGCGTACAAGCAAACGAACTAAATTACGTAATAGACACTGTTAATAAAGGTTGAGAAGTAATAAACAGCCTCAGGGAAGAAAAAGAAAAAGAAGTAAGATTAGAAGTCCTAATCTTTAATTTTGAGCATTTCACAGAATACATTGAAGACATAGAAATGGGCATGCAGCTCACTAGATTAGGAATTTTCAACCCAAAACTTTTAAAACATAATCACTTAAGTCATGTTAATTCGGAAAAACTATTGAATACAAAAACTTCCACCTGGCTTAAACCAAGTTCAAACGAGATATTTATCATTTCAAACATTCCTCAAGAAGTAATAAAAACCCTATCTTTGAGATACTTCCTTATCCAGACGAGAATAAAAATATTTTGACAGAAAATTCATACGATAAATACTATTTTAATAACAACACTTTGTTCAATAAAAACACAAAACAAATAGAAACTAACGAATGTATAATAGGCATTTTAAATCAAATCCCAACCACTTGTAAATACACTAAGACATATAAGAATTTTCAAACTAATTACATTGAACCAAACATAATTGTAACATGGAATCTACCAAAAACTAAACTTAATCAAAATTGCGTAAACAACGAATTAATAATAGAAGGAAATAACATAATAAAAATTTACGATTGTGCCTTACAACTAAACGAAATATCAATAATAAATTCATTACTTGACTATAGCCAAAGCATTTATGTAACAAACAATATCACCAGGCTAGAACCTATTTCCTTTATCCAAACAAAAGAGATAATTAACGAACATACGAAATATTATACTGCATTTCAAACTATTACATTAACCACTTTTATACTTACTATAATAAGTTTGATTACATACTTAATCTATAAGTTTAAGGCAATGCCACAAAAATTAATTATTAAGCATTTCCGATCAAATAACAATCGTGGTCCCACAGACATAATCGAAACCCCAATTGTTGAAAAAATCGAGTCCCAAATTATAAACAAAATTGATACTCCAATATTTACAGCTGAGAAAAACCCCTCGCTATATCCCAATGTATCCGCCTGAGGACAGGCTATTTTCTTTAGGATGGGGGAGTCATATATCCGACTCCAATACCCAATAACATATAAATATTTCGGCCCCTAAAATTCATAACGTTAAAGTAAACATCCGTTTTTATAAACAATTGTCCCCCTCAAAACCAAAGCGTATGAACGCTAATCCATAAAAATTAACATAAACAATCGAACACTTGAAGTAATAATTGTCCCCCTCAAAACCAAAGCGTATGAACGCTAATCCATAAAAACTAACATTGAACACTTGAAATAATAATTGTCCCCTTAACAACCAAAGGCGTGAGAACGCTAACTCAGCACTTAAAATCGGACCAATCAAATCATCGAAGTATCAACCACGCCACCAAAGGGCTCCCAAATTTAGCTATAAATATAACCATAAGACATTTTTGTAATTAGTTCTAAGTTTTCTTTCAAATAATAAAGTACGTTACTTAACTCACGAAAAATATCTTTTTTTTCCTTATCGAGAAAATCGAATATTTAATTATATATACTTTATGGGGTCGGAAACGTCTCCTTCTGTGCGTTACACACATCTGACCAATTTTATAATACCCTCTGCAAGGGTATAAAAAGGGAACATATTTTGTAATTTGTATTAAAGCGCGAAGTTGTCCGTTTTAAATGGTAATTTTCGACTATATGTGGTGAACGCGTAGTGAATGGTATATTGTCGATTGACTGCTTTAGTTGGGGGCACGAGAAGACTGAAGGCTGCCGTGCACTTATTATCCGGCTCCTTAGAAGGATAGCTCGACGGATGTGGTGGGGTTCTTACCTAGTCTTATCGTATTTCACTATTAAAGAAATATGAAGTCTATGAAGTTATTCACAATTCATTGTGGTTTCAAAATTAAATATCAAAGAAGCTAACTTCGGCTATGCCGAAGTTTATATACCCTTGCAGTATACTTGGCAATAATATTTTTCCTTTTTGAAATTTCTTTCCCTGCAACTCAATTCATCAATACACAAACAAAATATTATTTCTCTTTTTACCACAAGTTTTTCTTCTTCCATCATTTTCTAAGCAAAGCACGGCACGCATACACATACAGTTCATGTAGCGTTGCGTCTGTGTGTGTATGCGTGTGCTCTGTTGATTTGATGATGGCAGTAGTAGGCAGCAAGCAGCGCTGCCGGCAGCGTTTGAACCGATTTATATTGACTGTAACTTGTGTTCTATTTATCGGATCAGATTCAAATTTTGGGATCTGAGATTTTATATCTATTACTATCATATTGGTAAATTTCATGGGGATACTCCAATTTTTGCAAAAATGTTTCTTCTAGAGCTATATGATATAGTGGTCCGATCCCAAAGATTTTCATACTTTATCTCACCCGGGTAAAAAAAAGCTCCCAAAAAAAATTTCATCCCGATAGCTCTTAAGATGGCTGAGTAAAACGCATACGCACCGACGGACAGACGGACAGACGGACAGACGGACAGACGGACAGACGGACATGGCTATATCGACTTAGCTTCTCATGCTGATCAAGAATATATATACTTTATGGGGTCGGAAACGTCTCCTTCTGTGCGTTACAAACATCTGACCAATTTTATAATACCCTCTGCAAGGGTATAATAAACGCGACCAATATCATTAAATGTTTTCGACATTATATTTTACAAAATGATTCAAAAGGAGTCATTGTGCTCGCCTTTACTTAAGCTTTTTGAGTTGTCCGTTACACTGTCCGAGTTTCCAACTATATGGAAGTATTCGTTCATTTTACCTCTTCACAAATGTGGCAATAAATCCGACGTCACTAATTACAGAGGAATTTCTAAATTGTCAGCGATACCTAAACTGTTTGAGAAAATTATGACGTCTCAAATACAGCATTTATGTAAATCTATTTTTTCGCCATACCAGCATGGGTTTGTCAAGAATAGGTCTACCACAACTAACCTTTTACAGTTTACATCTTTTGTAATCCAAGGTTTTAAGAAACAAAAGCAAACTGATGTTATATATACGGATTTCAGTAAGGCTTTCGATTCGGTAAACCATGCCTTACTATTACATAAGCTGAATTTAGTTGGCTTTCCGGATGCTCTGCTTGCTTGGATTTTACAATATCTAAGCAATAGGAGGCAGAGGGTTCTTTTTAGTATTATAACTCTCTTTCTAAGATCATTTGTGTTGAATCGGGAGTCCCACAGGGCAGTCACCTTGGCCCATTATTATTTACCATTTTTATTAATGATCTCCCCACCGTTCTTTTAAATTCCAGAGTTCTTATGTATGCCGATGATGTAAAAATCGCTAATCGCATCGTAGACTCTCTCTCATGTCATACCTTGCAAGCTGACCTGAATGCTTTTCAGGGGTGGTGTAGGACTAACTTGTTATCTCTAAACTGTTCTAAGTGCAAAGTTATGTCTTTTTATAGAGGTTCTCCCCAATTAACGAGTTACTTTTTAAATAATTTCCCGTTAGAAAAAATTAATAATACTTCCTTGGTTGTAAAAGATTTGGGGATCTTAATCGACCACAAACTTAGTTTTAATCAGCATATATCGACTACTGTTAGTAGGGCTAAGAGTGTTCTTGGCTTTATGAAGCGCTGGTCGAAGGAGTTCAAGGATCCATATATTACCAAAATACTTTTTACTTCTTTAGTCCGCCCCATATTAGAATATGGATCTTGTGTTTGGTCTCCTCAATATGAGTTTTATCAAAACAAATTAGAATCTGTACAAAAACAGTTTTTACTCTTTGCCCTTCGTGATTTGCGCTGGGATCCAACTGTACAACTTCCATCTTATTCTAGTCGACTTCAGTTAATTAACCTTCCTTCTTTAACTAATCGTAGAACAATGCTTGGTGTAACTTTTCTTTACAAACTTTTGAATGGTGAGATTGACTCTTCCGAGCTGTTGAGCCAAATTAACATTTCTGTTCCATCTAGAAGGACCCGCAATTTCACACCGCTTATACTTCCCACTTGCACAACTAACTATTCTCTGCATGAACCTTTTCGTATACTATGTAGTGACTACAACAGACTTTGGCACGTTATCGGTTCCGAAACATCGCTTCCGGGTATTAAAACTGCGATCTTGTCATTCCTCGCTCGTAATTAGTTGTAATCATCTTTATTTATACCTATCCTGTTTTCTTTTTACATGTAACCTATTATCTCATTACATTTAATATTTTCTATTTCTTTAGTTTAATTTATGTTTATATATGTAATACGCCTATGCCCTTAGGTCGGAGTGGGTAGAGGTTGTAACATTAACTTTACTTAGGGTCATTCGTAACAGGCCCGGGCCTGGTGTCATATGGGCCACTTGTTCGTACTGAGCGTTGCACGACTACGTCTATATAAAAAAAAAAAAAAAAAAAAAAAAAAGGAAATAAAAGAAAAAGAAAATCTCTTACGGCAAGATATATATATATATAACCCTATGCCAATCTCCATTACGAGATTTAAAAGCGGTCTTAAGACCCAAATGATGCTTAATTATATAATTATATTATTAATTCTTTTATAACTCTTACTGAGACCTTCCTTGTGCTGATAGATGGGCCCTTCGAATGCGTTGAAGCTGTGAAGTTAAACGGTTATTTTTATGTTGACAAACCTAAATTAAGAAATGGTTTCAGTATGGATATTTATACGATCTTACCAAAAGAATTACATAAAATTTATTTAAGTTTTAAAAATGAAAATTAGCAAAATAAAATTGGCCTTAAATATCTATATATATGTATATATCTAATCTGGAAACTTTTAAACATCTACCTGCTGCATATTTATCTGGCTCGTTAAATAGCTACAAACTACTTCCAATTGGTGATTTATCCTATTATAGAGATGTACTGATGACATCTTAAAAAAGAAACAATTATCTTTAATCATGGAAATCGGATGATTTGATGATGCTAGATATTTGGCAAATATCATGCGAGGCAACTTGTTTGTGTATTTATTAATTTTAGATTTTATTTAACTGGTTTTTTCTCAATTTTCTTTCACTCGTCGCCGTTCTTTGCGCTCCTATTGCAGTCTGTTGTGTATCTATAATATAAACTCTATATCTCTTAATCATTGCTCTCTTTTTCTTTTAACCCTTGTGCACCCTCAATATCTTTCTTATTATTTCTGGACCTCAGAGTGAGTTATATATTTTGATAGCAAAAAAATTCTTATTTTTATTTGGTTAGTGATTCTTCTTATTAGTACCTCATAATGCCTGTCTGTTCGGTTAAAAGTTGTTTGCATGAGAAGACAGTAGGCTGGCGTGCACTTATTATAAGGCCACTTAGAAGGATATCTTGACGGGTGGGATGGGGTTCTTGCCTAGTCTTATCGTACTTCACAATTAAAGAAAAATGAAGTGCACTATCGGACATGCTAAAGAAAATTGACCAAAATAAGTATGAGTGATAATTCACTTTTTGTAAACTAAGACCCAAATCTGTGGACCTGTCAAGAAAATGTGGGGATGCTATGCTGGTGAACGTATTTCCCTTTTCTACCCTACAAGACCACAAAATAATTATACCTGCGATACATTCGGTATGGACCTCGGTAGGTGACAGAATTTCAATGTTTAATTGAAATTTAAATGCGGTCTAAAGAGCCAAATTATACTTAATTATACATTTTAATTAATTTATAACTCTTACTCAGACCTTCCTTGCGCTGATCGATGAGCCCGTCGAATGCGTTGCTGTGAAGTAAAGTGGTTATTTTAAATTAAAAAAATGTTTTTGGTATCGTTATTTATACGATTTTTCAAAAGATTTACATAAAAATTACATTATTCAAAAAAAGGAAAATTATAATATAAATGGAAACTTTTAAACCTCTACCGTACTAGTACCGTACCGTAATAGTGCATTACGATGGTTCATTGCCACTAGTACTAGAATGTGATGAATCACCATATGGACTCGGTGCAGTCTTAAGTCACAAAATGCCATATCGGCCATCGCTTTTTACTCCCGTACCTTATCCAAAGCTGAACCAAATTGTGCTCAATTTACTCAATTTGGAGTAAAGAAGTTCCACAACTACGTCTACGGTCGTACTTTCACACTAATCACCGATCATCGACCTCTGTTGGGTATTTTTACCACATCGAAAGCAATCCCAAACATTATTTCAAATCAGATGCTACGTCGATCTTTGTTCCTGTCAGCATATACATTCGAGCTGGTACACCGCTCCGGATTGAAAATGGGCAGTGCGGATTATCTAAGTCGCTGCCCGCTGTCGGCAGCATCAGACCCTGTTAGCATCGATGATGTGCTTATGAGCAATTAGCAGCAACGCCAACAGCTCTTTACAAATAAAGAAGTCTTTGGGGATATCGCGCCGTAGTTCCAACAAAATCCAGAAAAACAATTCTAGCTGCTCTACATTCCGATTATCCAGGCATTGTAAAAATGAAGGTGTTAGCGCGTAGCTATTTTCGGTGGCCAAGGTTTGACGCAGAGATTGAGCTCATTGGTAAGAAATGTATTCCATGCCAGCAGAATCGTAATCATTCATAGGCACTGGTGCATCATTGGGAGTCAGCCAAGCGCGTATCTATGTTTGGTCGCCAAACATTGACGCAGAGATTGAGCTCATTGTTAAGAAGTGTGAATACACTTCGAATGATGCCAGCAGAATCGTAACGATCATTCAGAGGCACCGGTGAATCATTGGGAGTCAGACAAGCCCCCGTGGTCCCGATCAAGGAAAAACCTTTTTTCTGCTCGTGGATTCTTACTCAAAATGACTAGGGGTTGCTGTCGTTAGCTCCACTTCTACATCAAAAGGTCTCACGTGAAGAGCTAATTTTTGATCACGACCTTCTTGTTTAAAAACCAGAGGGCCGGGGCTAACTTCGACCGCGTCAAAGTTTGTATACCCTTGCAACTTTTATGGTAACTCTTTGCTTACCTATAGCCATTAAAGTAGAAAAACGTTTTATCTAAAAAGGGTAATGTTTGCGAAAGAACGGCCAACAATCTAAGCATAGGAAAAAATTACGATATTGATCAAGTCACTGTTTTCCACCGATCGTTCCTATGGGAGCTATATGATATAGTTACCCGATCCTTATCAAATTTGGCACAGTCATTAACAGGTATATTAAACTAACAAATGTTTAATTTGAAAGCAATCGCGGCAAAAGTAACGAAGTTATTGACAAAAGACATTGTTTTCGAAAGATCGTTCCTATGGGAGCTATATGATATAGTCACCAGATCTTGACCAAATATGGCAATAGTCGTTTATATGTGTAATTAACTTAACAATATTAAATTTCATGATAATAGCTCAGAAAATAACGATGTTATTAAGAAAAGTCACCGTTCGTGACTTTGCCATTTGTATGGGAGCTATATGATATACTGATCCGATCCGGCTGAATCCGAGATATGCAACGCCTGCAGTATATACAAGCCTACATGCAAAATTTCAGCTCTGTAACTCTTTCGGTCTAGGAGGAGTTTGCGTTGATCCAGACGGACGGACGGACGGACGGACGGACGGACGGACGGACGGACGGACATGGCGATTTGAGCTCGTCTCGTCGTGCTGATCAAGAATATTTATACTTTATATGGTCGGAGATGCTTTCTTCCTGGCGTTGCACACTTTTGACCAAAATTAATATACCCTTTTTGCAAGGGTATAAATATGTTCATCAACGGTCTGGGCGCTAAGATCTACCAGATTACTTGGCTCAGTCTGTGTCTCAGTACTAACAGTTAATTTTTCGGATGCACTAGAACTGAGGGAGCTGGGTAGTTCTGCACATCGCCTGTGCGGTTTTCCGAAGGTTTACAATTTCTAAATTTAGGCTTATATACGCATTGATGCGGTACAAGAGAATACTCGTCACAACACAAAATTTATATCACTGCGCTGAACTTTATGTAACCACCTTGGTCTTTCTTGTAGCTTGTACTTGCCTTTAGGCTTGAATTATGATGCGACTGTGTTAAATAAGTCAATCAGAATAATTCGACCTCGCAGAAATGTATGGCCGTTGAATTGTCGTTGCGGCTTACAACATGCTATCAATAATGACAACTATTCACACTCCGAACTGTGCATTTGGCACGTTTTGCAATCGAATAATTATCTGAAGAGGTGGACCGCTTATTGTCAAACGAAAAGACTTGTAACTCGGACTGTAAGTCTCGTGTGCTGCGAATAGTCCCTGTGTACGCAAGTCTTTGTGATTACAACCGCCGATTTGCGGTCATAGTTTGCTAAATGACCAACAAGAACCGATGCAGCAATTTGCTCGTGGTTCATGCCACGCCATTTTGTAAGAAGTGACGTCATTAGCCGACTCGCACACACGGCAAGACACTCTTCAGAATTTGGGTGACGCTCAACAAATTCAAAATAGTTGCGGCAGGTGTCTCCGAGTTTTCGTATCTTTGCTCGAAAAGCTGTCTAAACTGTTCCCATGTGATGACTGGGTAGCAAATATGCGATAACCACTTTCAATGGTTTTTCTTTTAGGACGATGTTGACCGTAGCACACCATTGCGTGGTGTTGGCGCCAGCAGTGTCAGAGTTAAATTTCGGTAAAACAATTTCACCATCTTGTCGAGGCTTACTAGGCGATGCATGAAAAGTTTTCGATAGCTTCCAGAAGTTTTGATTTTGTTGTTCTAATAAAATGCGAAACTGCTCCTCATTTATTGTTGCTCTTGAGTTAGATCCCACTTCTGATATCGGCGAGTTGAGGATTTCGAGGATTCCTGAATCACACTGGCAGCCTATACTGTCATCGCACATATCTAGTGTTAAACAGTCAACATGACTTTCATTACTCAACACTGATCGATTCGTCTTAAAAGTAGGCACACAACAAATGGTGATTTATCTCATTATAGAGATGTACTGACGATCTTTAGGGGGGAAGGAAACTAGCGAGTGCCGGTCTAGCGGACTCAGAAGTCTCAACGATCGTTGGCTCGGATCCGATTAGAAGTCAGCTATTTATAGGTGGACACTATTGGGCGCCAATCTTTTTCTAGGTATCCCTTGAATGCCTCATAAATTATTGGGGAGCTTAGACTGATTTTCCGCAGGAGGGGTATATACGTGTATATATTTAATCAACTTATTGATCTCGGCACCAATTTAAAAGGGTCTCTTGGCCAAGAAATTTCCAGGCCCTTTTCAGGTACAAGAGAATGAGCTTCCCTGGGCAATTGACAAACGAATTTCTGCGAAAAACTAAATTAATAACCTTAATTATTAATAATTGCTCCTGTATAGTCGTCAAAACACAAAATTTATATCACTGCACTCCACTTTATGTAACCACCTTGGTCTTTCTTGTAGCTATGATAAGTCTGTCCGACAGTTTTCTTACACTCTCGCGAGAGTTTAAAGCTGCCTAGTCTCAGTTTAGTAGTTTAGCGCTACTGAGTCTCGAATGAGTAAGCCGGGAAAACAGACTTCTGATTTGTCCTTGCGTTTGCCGCAAGGAAACTCCAATTCCGCAGTCGTGTCCGTTTTGTCTGGATAAGAATCTACACCCATGGATATTGCCGTGAGCGATTCTGGTAATAGTAATGCCGGAGAGCCACTTGTTGCAGCTGACGCAACAATTAATGCGGTAGCTAATACAATACCTGGAATGCCGAAACCTTTGGTGAGAGTGACACATAAAAATACATTTTTGTTTCGAGACTTTTCGCTGATGCTACATCGGATGGTGCCATGGCCCACATTCGGGGTAAACTAAATGTCTCCAATATATCGGTAGAAAAGTTTCAATTTTCATATACTACAGAAATTTAATCTTTTAAAGTCAGTGTTCCAATTGAGTTCTTTAACAGTATCTGCAGTTCTAGCTTTTGGCCGAAAAGCTTAATCGTGAAGGAGTTTACATCCAGAAAAAGGAAGACACTGGGCCAAACAACCATCTATTTTTTGTTTCTTCTTCATCTATTCCCACTCCTTCCTTATCTATTCCTTCTTCCACTCTGTCAAAATACTAACAACTTCCTTTTTTGTCGGCTATAGCTAGAATATCAGAGGCCTTAATAAACTCCTACTAAACTCTTTGTAAACCTATCTGTCACAGTTTTACCCTGTAATTTCAATATTTTTAGACGTGATCGTACTGTTCGTAGAGGTGGTGGAGTTCTTATTGAAGTAGATTCCGCCCATTCATCGGGTCTAATAACAATACCTGTCTGAAGTAGTATCGAATGTATATGCGTTAACTTTTACTCGTTTTTCCATTTTTGTAACCTGTTCTTACATTCCGCCCCAATGGGAATGGCCAACCTACTTAATACACTTAGAATCTATTAAATTTGTATAAATTGAACTACTCTCTGACAGAGACTTATTAATTGTCCTTGGGGACTTTAACCTGCCCACTATAACTTGGTCAACACTAAATGGTAGCAAACAGAGGATAGATTTCAACCAACTTTAGAGATATCTATTGAGTTTCCCAGCCGCGAGCTCATATCCGAGTGTGATTCTACGATACGCACCCGATGTTTTCGGAAGACTGACTATGTCGCACTAAACAACGACTTTCTTAACACCGTCATTGAAAATTGAATTAAAATGTCTCCTGTGGGGACGCAAAAGTCACCATGGTTTACGCGGAGGGTGTCAAAACTGAAGAATCTTAAGTCGAGCTATTACAAACAGGGACCGAAAAAAAGTAAATACTAGAGGGCCGGGGATAACTTCGACCGCGTCAAAGTTTGTATACCCTTGCAACATTTTTGGTAACTCTTTACTTACCTATAGCCTACTTGCAAAATTTCAGCTCTGTAGCTCTTACGGTCTAGGAGGAGTTTGCGTTGATCCAGACGGACGGACGGACGGACACACGGACGGACGGACGGACATGGCTATTTGAACTCATCTCGTCGTGCTGATCAAGAATATATATACTTTTTATGGTCGGAGATGCTTCCTTCCTGGCGGGTATAATCATAAATGATTTGAGAAAAAAATATCAAAGAAGCTAACATCGGCTATGCCGAAGTTTATATACCCTTGCAGTCCTTGGTAATAATAATTTTACATGTTTGTTTTCTGCAACTCAATTCATATATATAGCAACGCACTCATACACATACAGTTGTGTGTATGCATGTACTCTGTTGATGACGAAAGATGTAGTAGACAGCAAGCAGCGCTGCCGGCAGAACCGATTAATTATATTGACCGTAACTTGTGTTATATTTATCCGATCACATTCAAATTTTGGGATCTGGGGTTTTATATCCAATATTATCACATATGTAAATTTCATAGCATACTCCAATTTTTATAAAAATGTTTCTTCTAGTTCTTCTAGAGCTATATGATATAGTGGTTTTCATACTTTATTTTTCCCGGGTAATAAAAAACACCGAAAAAAATTTTCAGCCCGATAGCTTTTAAGACAGCTGAGTAAAACGCAAACGCACAGACGGATGGACGGACGGACGGACGGACAGACGGACATGGCTATATCAACTCAGCTTCTCATCAAGATCGAGAATATATTTACTTTATGGGGTCGGAAACGTCTCCTGTGCGTTACAAACATCTGACTAATAATACCCTCTGAAAGGGTATAAAAAAATAACAATCATTACTGACTCAATTTCAATTATTAATAGTTTTCTTAATTTCCAATTCCAAATGTTTACTGTTCTTAGCTTGAGAACAAACCAATAGATTTGAGTCAATATGTTACAGTTGTGTTTCAGTTAATTAATGCAGCAAACAGCTTCGGTCAATTTTATCACATTCAAACTGGGCACTATTAGAACCGTTATTAACAAGAGGGCCTGGCGTAAAAGCGAAAAAAAACAGAGGGCCGCGGTTAACTTTGACCGCGTCAACGCTTGTATACCCTTGCAACTTTTTTGGCAACTCTTTCGTTAGCTATAGACATCGCAGTGGAAAAACGTTTTATCTAAAAAGTCTAAAGTTTGCGAAATAATGGCCCACACTCTTAGCTTAGGAAATAACGAAGTTATTACCAACTTAGAACGACATTTGCTAGCCGAGCATAAGGATATATATGAAGCCGATTCTCTCAATGAAGAAGCTGCAGTACCTGAAAAAAATTAAAATTTTCAGTGTCAATGAGAGAAAGCGAGGTCAAAAATGCGTCACAGCTGAGCGAGTTCCCTTTTGGATTCTAAGCCTTTCAAGACTTTGACAAAACAAAATATTGGCTGGTCTTAACATGACACCAATATAACTCAAAAATTTGCATTAAAACTCTTGATATTATGGAGATGAGCAAGAGGCACACTGTATCCAATTTGAGTATGGCAATTGAAAATGGTTTACATGATTTCAATATCAATAAGGTAATTAATATCAATAATTAATTGTACACAGTTACATCCGATAATGGTCGCAACATGACAAAGGCGGTGAAGTTGTTGAATCAAAATAACGGGGATGACCCTGAGAGTGAAGATGATGATTTTGATGGTGATGACCTAATGATACAGGTCAAAATAAGCGATATCACGTCAATCAAATGTGTCGCTCACACTTTGCAGTTGGCGGTTAATAACTTCCTCAAGCAACTTGCCTGCAAAAAAACAATTGACAAGGCTCGTAAGTTGGCAAAGTCTTTAAGAACGACAGCATTCAGGTATGTAATCATAGGTTAACCATTTGTCCATTTGGAGAAAATAACAAAAAATTATATTTGTTTTTCCTGTAGACATTTAATAAAAGCAGACAGTCTAGTTGTACCCGAACTAGATGTTTCATGTAAAGTCATTGGTTTACCAGGACAAACCAGCGTCAATTTGTGCATTGGAAGACAATATCAGTCGTGTTATTGGCGAAATTCCCTCAGACATGCTGGAAAAAGGCGTGCAAAATTGGACCTTCCGTGTTGATCACTTGAAACGCAGTCGCGGCCAACATTTACATGAAGTCATTTTTAAAAAGTAATTGGCAGATATTGTTTTATCATCTCAAATAAAAATTTAACAATAATATTCAAATTTTGTGTGTTTCATTTCAATTTTAAAAACCAAACGCTTAAAAAAACACCCGTTATATACATATAATCTTGATCAGCATGAGAAGCTGAGTTGATATAGCCATGTCCGTCTGTCCGTCCGTCTGTGCGAATGCGTTTTACTCACCCGTCTTAAGAGCTATCGGGCTGAAATTTTTTTGTCGGGGTTTTTTATTACCCGGGAAAAATAAAGTATGAAAACCATTAGGATCGGACCACAATATCATATGGCTCACGAAGAACTAGAAGAAACATTTTCATAAAAATCGGAGTATGCTATGAAATTTACATATGTGATTGTAAAATAATTGTAAAATAGAGAGTAAAATTGTTTTGTTTGTATATTGATCATTGAGTTGCAGAAAACAAATTTGGAACATGTAAAATTATTATTACCAATGACTACAAGGGTATATAAACTTCGGCATAGCCGATGTTAGCTTCTTTGATATTTTTTTTCTCAAAAATAACAGTCATAGGTTAAGGGAAAAAATAAAAATCAAAAACGAAAGTTATTCTTGAGTTAAATGGAGAGTTTCAAAATAATTATTATTATTGAGGTTTTTAGATTTATCTTATAACAGTTAAGGTCCCTGATTACAAATGGTGTAAAGTCACTTTTCATCTATCATCGGATCTTTCTCGTTACTTAATTGCTAAATCGAGTTTCATTGTACTAATTCTAAATGCTTTCATAATTATTTACAACGTTGCAAGTTGCAATGCTTAGAAAATCCTTAAGAGTTCTGTTGTTTCGTTAACTCAAAGCGAATCTATCTCCCTTCCATCGTTTGCAGTTTTTAATAATGTTTCGGCCTCTTCTGATCAATCTAACTCTAATTTATTTGATAACTCCTTCTCGACTACTTATGTACAAATCCACTAAGTACAACTCTAGTCAGATATATCCATATCCTATAACAAAATCCAACTGCATTCTTAATCGTATTATAACGGAAAGCTCGGTATCTAAGGTACTAATGAAGATTAAGCCGGTATACTCACAGGGCCCAGACGGTATTCTCCGCTTTTGTCCTGAGGTTCTGTGTGTAGTCATTGTGCTAGCCTTTACTTAAGCTTTTTGAGTTGTCCGTTACACCATTTTATGTTATGTATAAGGTAAGGCTTTCGATTCGCTTACCATGTCTTACTATTAGATAAGCAGAATTTAGTTGGCTATCCGCTCTGATTACTTAAATTTCACAATATTTAAGCAATAGGAGGCAGAGGGTTCCTTTTAGTATTATAACTCTCTTTCTAAGATCATTTGTGTTGAATCGAGAGTGCCACAGGGCAGCCACCTTGGCCATTGCTATTTACCAATTTTATTAATGATCTTCCCACCGTTCTTTTAAATTCCAGAGTTCTTATGTATGCCGATGATGTAAAAATCGCTAATCGCATCGTAGACTCTCTCTGCCATACCCTATAAGCTGACCTGATTGCTTTTCAAGGTTGTAGGGCTAACTTGTTATCGCTAAACTGTTCTAAGTGCAAAATTTGTCTTTCTATAGAGGTTTTCCCCAATTAACAAGTTACTTTTTAAATAATTTCCCGTTAGAAAAAATTAATAATACTTCTTTGGTTGTAAAAGATTTGGGGATCTTAATAGTATTTTTCTGTCGTAATTCTTTTACTGTTGACTTTTTCGTTTCAATGATCATAGCTTTTCTTAGCGGGGTATCCAACTGTAACTTTTAATTTTTTCATGCACTCTCTCATAGATGTGAGCGGATAATCCAATGACAAATCGTTTCAGAGCTAACGCATCCGACTGTGTTATAAATTTACAGTGCAAAGCAAGTTGCTTTTCTCTAGCAAACCATTCAGCTACTGATTAATTTTCATTGTAAAAGAATGAAACCTTTTCCTTTCAGAAAATATTATGACACACGGTGTGTAATGCGTCATTAGAATCATACACAGTTATTAGTATGTTTTAAAAGCCGGTGACTCTGACTATGTAGGCTGCAGCTCCAATTTACTTTAACAACGTTGCTTTCTCTGTAGTGCAGCTAATTTCTTAATAATGGATTTCCAATTTTTCCTTCCAAATATCAAACGTTTCTTGATTAGGGAACAATTTGTGCAATTTTCAATCTCTTCGTTGTTTTCTGAGCTATTTTCATAAGAATTAGTATTTCTTAGTTTTGTATGCATATTAATGACTCTGTTGCATATATAGTTGCAATAATCCCAGCAAGACCAGTTTCAACAAATTCACAGCAACTGGTGTCGTTAGGGGGTCCGGCTTTGGCAAGTGTGGAGTCTCTTCCCATTGCCCCTGGGGACAGTATCCGACCTACTAATACGATATCTGTTGTGGTTTTCGAACCACACCCAAACACCCACACATGGTGGAGAAGTTCCGTTTTTCATATACCTGGAACATTTCGTCCTTTAAAATAAGTGTCTCCCCAGATCTTTTTGGCCAAATACGTCTTTTGGGCCGGAACACCTTATTATAATAGATAGTTTAGCTTTTTGACTCAATTTTTGTTTATACAAATTATTTGTTGACAATAATTTTTTCTTGTGCTAAATATTTTTATTTTCATCTAATTTCTTTTTTGAAAGTTTTTAGTTTCTTAAATTTGAAATCATAAGAACCATTGCTGCTGGATACTATTAGGTTAACAAAAAAATGAAAATATTCCCATACCATTTACTTCCAAAGTTCACATTCATTTTACTTCCAAAGGTCTTACCCTTCTAGAATTCTAGAAAAATAAATGTATAATTCTGCACAGCTTTCATATTGTAAATAATATTTTCAGATACGATTTTCTTCCAAAGGTCTAACTCTTCTACAACTCCAGAAAAATATTTTATAAATCTGCACAACTTTCATATAGTAAATGAAAATTTTCCGATACCATTCGTGGACTAGATTTTTTCAAAACGTTTAATTATTAACTAGATTTCAGTGAACCAAACGATTCACTAATATTAAGAACAAATAATTCGCACTAATCATTGAATTGGAAGAAATATCGCGAAGAATTACGTCATTCTCTACTAGCAATAAATCTCATCAGTTTACCAGACTGCCGAATGGTCTTAAAATAGCGACAAAATCCTTTCAAAGAATAATGACAATAGCTTTCTCTAGATTAAACCCGTCACAAGCATTCCTTTAGATGGATGACTTAATAGTCATTTGTTATTCCGAAAAACACATGCTAAAGAAATATTCACCATAGACCTCGAACTAAAATGAGACTTGATCTAGAAGAATATGAGTTTACAGTGGAACATCTGAAGGGAAAAGATTAATTTTGTTGCGGATACATTATCCCGCATTATAATACATGATCTAAAGAACACAAACGCACATGAACTAAAAGTCACTACCAGGCAGAAAAATAAACAAAATAATCTCTGGCCAAAAAATAGCGCCGCCGCTAGCCAACGGCTAATTCTGCCCTTATGGATCGCGTAGCAAAATACGTTCATACGTATATTTTGCATGTTTCTAGTCCGATTACTGTAAAAGTAGACAGCAGACACAAAGTTGATCTTAACGATTGATTACTGTGTAATCAAATAGACCGAGAGAGCAGGCAGCAGACACTGAATTAATGATAATTAGGAATCAGACAAAGAGAGACCAAGAAAACGACTGAAAAACAGACGAATGAATTGCGACAACTGAGTGAGTGGCTACATAGAGCAGGACGACTACAGTTGGGTGATTATTGTCTTTGTCTTAAGTGTGAGTTAAAAGTAACTCAAGCAAAAGCTTGCACGCCGAAATTTGACCTAGATTAGTATATTGTGTAAATCTTGCTTAGTCGTAACAAATTTGCATTCAATCATTATTGATACTAACCTTACATTAATATACCAATCTTGTTAAGCAATATACGTACATGTAATTGTGTAAATGGAGGTGAGATTCTGACCTTGCGTATTGAGGAGATGCGCAGTAAGTTGAGGGAGTTAGGGCTAGAGATTACAGGCCTTAAAGCTTAGCTGCAAACGCGTCTACTCGCTCATTTCATTCAAATAGAAACTGAGAATGATGGAATGGGTGGAAGTCATGTGATGACCCTTGGTAGTTTTTGCATAAGTGTCAAGATAGATAACATCCGGATGGAAGTCGAGTTTCATATCATTGCAGTCGGATCAGCAAAGTTGAAAGTACAGTACAGGAATGGTTGGAAGAGGAGTTAATAAGGCCAATTTGATGTAAACGTTACAAAGAAGAGTGGGAAAAAGCATCTGTGCTGCGATTACAGAAAGCTTCATGAGAAAGTGGTCCGAGATAATTTTTCTATGCCACAGATGGATTCTGTATTAGAAAAACTCCAAGGTGCGTTTGTTTTTACTACTCTAGATCTAACAAACGGTTTTTTCCGTGTTCCTGTTGAGGAAAAGTCTCAGAAGTCCACAGCATTCGTAACGCAAACTGGGACAAACGTCAAAAACTGCAGAGTAAAGTCAATTTTTTTGGCTTTATAGTTGAAAGTGGAAGCATTAAGCTAAGTGAAGACAAGACTAATGCTATTTCAAGATTTCCAATCCCACACGACAAGAAGTAGGTTCAACGATTTTTAGGGTTGACAACATATTTTCCTTGGTATATTGGAGGATACGGAGTAACAGCAAAGGCCACAACTGACATTTTGCCAAAAATATAACAAGTTTGAGTTTAAAGAATTGCAGATGGTAGCATTTTTACAATTAAATTTAGCATTGATCAAAGGTCCCGTTAAAGTTAAACAATCCTAAGCTAGAGACTGAGATTCACACCGATGCCTCGAAATATGGTTTCGGAACTGCGCTTCTACAGAAGGATTTAGAGGATGGTTTATTTCATCCTAGGCTTCATCCAAGAGCTTATTGTCGTTCCCTCGCAGATGAAAAATGAAATTATACAGACTGCACACAAACAAGGACATTTTGGAGCTAGAAATACTCAGGATATCGTAGAAAAATTTTTCCAAATGAAAAGAAAAGGTAGCCCACGTTGTTGAGTGTTGCGTCTATGTTTTATTGTGGGTTTTCTAAGTTTGTATAGTTGTATCCCACCCGTGGAACTGGAGAAGATGAGGTACTTAGCTGCCTTGAAAAGCAGGTCATAGTTTTTGTCAGCCCAGTGAGGATAATCTCTGACAGGGGAACAGCATTCACATCCCATGCATTTAACGAATACTGTAATAGACAGCGTATACACCGTTGACTGATAGCAAGAGGTGTACCTCGTGTCAACGGTCAAGTAGAAAGTAGAAGTTATGCCAACAGAATGAGGCAAACTGGTACAAGTATGTTGGTCGCTTGCATCAACTAGTTAATAATACTGCTCCAAGAAGTACAAAAGTTACACCTTTTAAGATTTTGACAGGAATAGAGATGCGTAGTGTTGACGATCCTGAAATAAGAAAGCTGATAACAGATTCGTAAATAGAAGAACTAGACTGTGGTCGCGAACAGATTAATGTGGACGTTCAGAGGAATATTGAAGAGATACAGCAAGAAATGAAAAGGTCGATTGACAAAAAGAGAAAATGGGAAAGAAAATATAGTTTAAATGAGTTAGCGTACGCAGTATGGGACAGGACTATAAAGTTTCAAAGGCGTTCAGAAAGTTGGCTATGGTGAAGGACCTAATAAGACCTCAGGAGTTCTAGTTTAAGCCTTAACTAGGATCATTCGGGTCGAATGACTTCGAATGGCTTGTCAGGACAGCCGATTGTAGGAAATGATGTGTCAGGCGGGCATAATAATCGTACTCGTGTAGTGGCTGGTGGGCGAGAAAGAACGTCACGCGGAGGAAAAGCTTCGATTCAGAGCACTCGGAATCGTACTCACATACAAAATTGTAACGAAGGCCAAAATAATATAATTATATATATACATGTATTTGTAAGTAGGTCTTCTCCTAATATATACATTTCGGCGACATTAATATACCGTTTCACCGTATGGGTGTAAGGTTCAAAAATAGTTTATGCAATATTATGTGCTCATTGTCACTGGTTGAATAGTCTAAAGACGTTTACTGGATGACATATTGCCAGATAGATAAATGTCCGTCCAGTTACCGACACTGTTTGGGCTGCAACTCAAGCCAGACTCTCTTTACTGAAAAGAGAAAACGAACGAAGAAAGAGAGAGAGAGAGACCAAGAACAGCGCAAGTTACTTTGAAGTGACAAACTTGGAGAACCGTTACTTCAATTCTTTTCTTTCTTATTTCTTCTATGGAAATTTCCAGAACTTTGAATTTTCTAAAAGACAGCGTGGTTTGCTGTACTTGAATTTTACTCTTGAAATTAATCTCGGTCGATGCGGTTGCACCTTCTGTGACCGCCGACAATTGTACTATAGTTTTAGGTTAAGAAAATAAAGCAACCGATTGAAGTCAACCTGGTCATCTCATTCCTTCCAAATCGCAAGTGCCTCAAAGCCGCCTAAGTGGAAATCATCCGAAGGCAAGGGCGCAGCCGTTATCCAACATATTTTTGGTGCCGAAACCCGGGAGGAATGATCTTGGCGATTGGATTTAGAGGGTGATTGCCAGTGGATAGACTGATTCGGGTGAGTACAATTTAACGTTGATGTATTTGGGTAGGTGTTCATTATGGCTGAAAAACTGTTACCGTTGGCTACGGAGCAAATCAGATTGCTCACTTCGCTGGAGAAGTCATTGGCGCGATATAAATCGGATGAGGCGGGACATACCGAGAGTCATCTGGAAGCCAGATTGGACTCGATGGCCCACCTTCACGCAGATTTTCAGCGCAATCATCACCAACTGGTGCAAGAACGAGATAATGCGGAAATAAAGGGCAGATATTTTGACAAAGACATCAGAGACTGTTTCGAAGAAACCTACATAATGGGAGTAGCTGAGATTCGAAATGAGTTGCAGAGACATAAGGATCGGAAAATCCCGGCGTCGACTGCATTTGATGAGTCTTGTTCGCATCAGACGGTGCATGAACAAATGGGACCATGTTTGGAGGAAGTGAAACTCCCAACAGTGAAACTGCCTACCTTCAGCGGGAAATTTATTGAGTGGCCGTCGTTTAAAGAGGTGTTTTTAACAAGAGTACACCACTGCGACAAGCTGACGGACTTACATCGTTTTCATTATTTGAAGGATTCATAGGTTGGAGACGCAGCTAAGGATATTGAACATCTAACGCTAATAGCGGCGAACTATGAAGTGGCTTGGAGAATGTTGATGAATTTGTATGATAACAAACGAGTATTATTTTTACATTACATGGATGTGTTCGATCAGCAATTACCAATAAAATATGGAGATGCGTAAAGTTTGAGAAGATTTGTGCAAACTTCCCGCTCATGTGTGAATTCATTGGAGAAGACTGGTGTGGATGTGCGACAACAGTCTGAAATTTTAGTGTACTACATGATGAAGAGACTACCGAATCAATTAAAAGTGGATTGGGAGCGGTCAATATCTTCAACGCAGAATCTGCGTAGCTTTGAGGAGCTCAGTCAGTATCTTGAAACACAGTACAGAACAATGATTATGGCGTCAGCAGGTAATATAGAGGGAACTCTATCACGGGATAGACATCGGAATGCAAAGCCAATTGGACATGGGTTACGAGTTAACCAGAACTACACAAAGGCTTCATTTGTTACTCGAGAGACAGACCTATGCATTGTGTGTCAAGGGGATGCACACCTTTGGCCGACCCTAACATCTTCAGTCCACAAGGAGTTGATATTTTGCTGGGAAATGACGTCTACGGTGAGCTGATGCTAGGAGAAGTGCATCGAGGAATACGTGGTATGCAAAATACGCATTTGGGATACATTGTATCAGGAAAAACGAATCAAGAAGCTGATAGGAGATCGTTCTACACCATAACGGTACGAAAGAAGGAAGCTCATGAGATACTTGAACAATTGTTATGTAAGTTTTGGGAGCTAGAACAATTCGACGAGGAGCCACGTGGGGTTTCAGTAGAGGATAACTGGTGCGAAGATTTCTTCGTTAAGACACATAGCCGAATGCCGAATCAATGGTAATTGGAGAATCATATAAAGGTGCGCTAAACCAATTACATTCTCTGGACAGACGGTTGCGTACCGATGCGAGTTTGAAGAACGCTTATGTTGGCACGATAAATGAGTATCTGGAGCTGGGTCAAATGGAACGTGTAACGTCACGGGCTAGTAAGACGGGCAATCCTGCTTTGGGGGGAGTCGATCATTGTTACCTACCGCATCACCCAGACATAAAGGAATCGTCATCAACTACGAAGGTACGAGTTGTCTTCGATGGATCGAGCAAGACGAGTAGTGGCTAAAACAGATGTATTAAGATTCCACCCGACGACGCGCAGTACCAGTATTCTATGGAATCCGGACACTAGTGACTATGTGGCAGAATATGCCTGCACAACGGTGATGTTTGGAACGAGCTCCGCATCTTATTTAACCATGAGAGTTATAAAACAATTAGCTATGGATGAATGCGAGAAGTATCCACTGGCGGTGGACGTTATAAATCATCAAATGTATGTAGATGACATACTGTCTGGTGGCGACAGTATTGCAGAAACGGAGGATGTCAAGAACCAAGTGATTGGAATGCTTCGTAGTGGTACATTCTAACGGAAGTGGGCGAGTAATTGCCCAAAGCTATTAGAGAACATACCAGTTGAGCATCGAGAATCAAGCGGATTGTTACACATGGAAGGTAATGATACTATTCGCACTTTAGGTCTATACTAGAGTCCCAAAGAAGATGAGTTCCGTTTTGCTTAGCATGTCGTTCCACCAATGAGCTCACCTACATAGAGGACAATACTATCAGCAATTGCACGACTGTTTGATCCCTTGGGATGGCTTAGTCCGATAATGATTACTGCCACAATTCTCATGCAGCAACTGTGGAAGGAGAAAATTGGCTGGGATAGCACACCACCGGACACTTTTAAGAGAGAATGGGAGAAATTCGTGAAGGAGTTACCAAACATAGTAACTATACGAATACCATGGCATGTTACATGGGGGCTACCGGGTGGGGTGGCTGAATTGCACCTGTTTTGCGATGCATCGTCACGAGGAGCTGCGGCTTACTTGCGCTTCCCAATTGGAGAGGATAAGTATCACACAGAGTTGCTATTGTCAAAGGGGAGAGTATCGCCAACTAAACAACAACTAACCATACCTAGAGTAGAGTTATTTGCTGCGCTTGAAGCAGCCAAAATGTATATGTATCTAAAAGAGAATCTAAGAATTAACATTAATTATTCTAACACTATTTTTTGGTCAGATTCTATGATAACCATCTATTCTACGGAACCATTGGATCCGTGGTCGAGCTCCCAACTGGAAAGTATTCGTGTCCAATCGAATAAACAAAGTCCTGGAAATCTCAGACGAAAGGCAATGGAGACACGTCGCCTCGAAAGATAACCCTGCAGATTATCTAAGCCGTGGCATGAGTGCAACCAAGTTGGCATCGTGTGAATTATGGTGTCATTGGCCACCATGGTTACAAGTATCGGACATCAAATGGCCTTGTAATGCTATTGATCAGGATTCGCTGTCTCTGAAGTCAGAAAGGTGACGTGCCATAAGATATCACTGGAAGAAATGCCAAGTGTAGCATTTATCAGCAAGTATTCATCGTATACACGACTCCTCTGGATTATATCATATATAAAACGTTTTCGTATATAATTTTCGTACATCTGTGGCAGAACGAAGAGGATTAGGACTTTCAATTGTGGAATTAGAAGAGGGCCTACGTGAATTGATTAGGATGGTGCAGAATGATTGTTTTAACTCTGAATGGAAGGCGTTATCGGAAGGAAGGGTAATAGCAAAGGACAGCATACTACTGTTTTTTAATCCGTATTTTGATACGAACGAACGTGTTTTACGTCTCGGAGGCAGGCTTCGAGACACCCTGTTGCCCATAAACGAAAAATATCCTTATATATTAACGTATAAGCATCCTTTCACAGATCTGGTCATATCTTACAGTCATATTTGCACCTTGGTGGAACATCACTAACACTAAATTTTATAGGGAAGAAATTCTGAATTGTTAATGGACGCAATGCAGTTCGGTTTGGAATTCATAAATGTATTACATGTTTTAAGATACGCCCTTCTAGAGCATTCTCATCCGTTGGAGTGGACTACTCTGGACCCGTAAATATTTCGCCCTGCAAAGGAAAAGGACGTGTATCCCAGAAGGGATATATTGCTGTGTTCGTATGTCTAGTGACAAAGGCCATTCATTTGGAAACAGTTGGAGATCTGACCTCAGAATCGTTTATAGGAGCATTTAACCGTTTTATTGGCAGACGTGGCCTATGCACAGACGTTTATAGTGACTGCGGTACTAATTTTATTGGAGCCAACAAAAAATTGCAAGTGGACAAACTGGCATATTGTTCGTACATTACGAAACATATTGCGCCAACATTATTGAGAAAAGGAATCAACATGGCATTTTAACCCACCATCACTGGTGGGTTTGTGGGAGGCTGGAGTGAAGTCCATGAAGTATCATCTGAAGAGAACTCTCGGAGAACAAGTTTTAACATTCGAGGAAATGCCAACTGTGTTGGCACAGATTGAGTCTTGTTTAAATTGAAGACCGTTATGTCCCCTATCAAATGATCCTGACGATTTAATGGTATTAACACCCGGTCACTTTCTGATGGGTGAAGCGCCTTTAGCACCTACTGCTCCGGAATTGGCTAAACTTACTCTGATTGATCGATGGAAGAATTGTCAATATTATGCACAACAGTTTTGGAGAAGATGGAATTCGGAATATTTATTATTTATTTATTACAAAGGAGACCAAAATGGCTGCAGACCAAGGAAAATCTAACAGTTGGATACATAGTGCTCATCAGGGACGAGCGATTGCCTTCTCATCAATGGCCGCTAGGTCGGGTTATGGAGACACATGCAGGATCCGATGGACTAGTGAGAGTGATGACTTTGAAGACAGTCAAGGGACTCTTGAAACGACCGGTAGCCAAACTCTGTCCATTGCCTATTCAGGAGAATTGGATGGAGAATGACACCAGCCCTACACCTAAGTGTTAAATTATTACTTTCTCGTTTCAGTTTTCTTTTCGCAGGAGTCTTTCGGACGTGAATTTGATGATGAAGATCGTCATCATCAAAGGGGGGAGAATGTTTGGGTTGCAACTGAAGCCAGACTCTCTTTACTGAACAGAGAAAACGAACGAAGAGAGAGAGTGAGACCAATAACAGCGCAAGTTACTTTGAAGTGACAAACTTGGAGGTTCGTTACTTTAATTCTTTTCTTGCTTATTTCTTCTATGGAAATTTCCAGAACTTTGAATTTTCTAAAAGACAGCGTGGTTTGCTGTACTTGAATTTTTACTCTTGAAATTATTCTCGGTCGATGCGGTTGCACCTTCTGTGCCCGCCGACAATTGTACTATAGTTTTAGGTTAAGAAAATAAAGCAACTGGATTGAAGTCAACCTGGTCATCTCATTCCTTCCAAATCGCAAGTGCCTCAAAGCCGCCTCGGTGGAAATCATCATCATTATACTCGAGTTAGCGACGGTCCTCTGTTAACCCTCTGTTAAGGGGTTATATATGTTGTGCTCGGTATAAAAATCGATTTTTTTTATTGTTTTATTTTAAAGTACAGTTTCTGAAGAATGTTATCGCAAATTTTTTAGCGATCAAACCAATAGAACCAAAGTTACAGCGCCTTTAATATTTTTTATCTATTATTTTTTAATTTTTCAGCTATTTATTAACTTTTTTTTAAGCAAATAAAGCCTTAAATTATTAAGAATAGATGAAATTTTTGTTTTAATTCAGTTTTGGGCGTTTTTGAGCATTCAATGCATTGACAATTTCTTCACGAAAATGTGCTTTTTTTGTTTTCGTATATCTCTAATATACTGCAACGGCTCAATGAAGATTGAATGCTAGATTTTTCTCCAAATATTTATCTATGTGTACACCAAGTTTGGTTAAAATTGCTCACACGGTTTTCGAGAAAATTGCATTTTTTCGAACAAAACATAATTTTTTCGGTTTCGAGAAAAATGCATAAATGTGGGGGTACCTTCAGCGAACAATATTTTTAGGAAATGCAATTCACCAATGTTGTTCTTCTTCCTCGTTTTATTCGCCATTATTATTTGTTGTGTTTTAATGAAAAAAAATATTCTCTTTTTTTTTGTCTCTTCTTTTTTATTTGCATATTGCAGTTAGCTTTAGCTTTGGTTTGTATACGCCTCTCTTAACATATACATATTTCCCTTTTTATTAACATATTGATTTATAAATTATTTTTTGAGAAATCAATTACATTAATAATGTCTGTCTGTTGCAAATATAGTTGCAATAATCCCAGCAAGACCAGTTTCAACAAATTCACAGCAGCTGATGTCGTTTAGGAGTCCGGCTTTGGCAGGTGTGGAATCTCTTCCCATTGCCCCTGTGGACAGTATCTTACTAATACGATCATCCGTTTTTCAGCAATATTACAAGAGGGACTAGAAAAGTGCTGTTACAGCTGTGCCTGGCACTTCTAGTTCCCATTTTGTACTTCCACCCAAAAAGCATATTTTTGTTTCGAGGCTTGATCCAAGTATTACTTCTGAAGAAGTCATAGCCTACATTTAGGGCAAAGTTCAAGCCCCAGACATGGTGGAAGTTCCGTTTTTCATATACTTGGAACAATTCGTCCTTTAAAATAAGTGTCTCCCCAGATCTTTACGTCTTTTAAAATATTTAACATATAGGCATGATCGGACTGCCCGTAATGGTGGCGGTGTTTTGATCGTTGTTGATTTAGCGTTTTCGTCTGAAATTGACCAGTCGTCCTATCAGGAGATGGAATTTGTTTCTGTTCAAATTTCTTAAAATTATTTTTCTGCCTTTATTACTTGTTCGTATACTCCACCACAGTTCGACTTGGCAGTATATTGTTTCCTCATATCTCTCTGACAAAGACTTACTTGTTGTTCTGGGAGATTTTAATTTACATGAGATTGATATGATTCCACTCTCCTTCCCTGCCCTCCTCGTCACATTGTTTCATTAATGGTCTTCTTGAGATATCGCTAAGTCAAGAAAATACTGTCCGCAATAGTCGTGACAGATCAGTAGATATTGTATTTGTATTGGATTCTTCCAACTGAGATGTTTTCAGGATTGATCTCTTAGCTATCCCAGAAGACAATTTCCAACCAACTCTGGATATAACCATTGAACTTCCTCTTGGGGTTATGTCTCGTTATACTGAACCTAAAAAGTTTTGTTAACTAATGATTGGTCATATCTCTATACTTGCACATACATGGACTCTATCAGAACATTCATTGATGTTGTGAATGAATTCACAATACTAAACTCACAATGCCATAACGATGTTAACTTAGGTTTCCTCTTGATACTGATTTTATAACTTTCCCGTCTATCTGAAAGGAATCGTATATTATTCCTCTTCATAAAAAAGGATAAAAGGCCGAAGCCTCTAATTATATGGGTATTTTATTAATCCGTCCTATCTTAGAGGTGATTATATCCTACAGCTCCTAAATGGCTGCTTGAAGTCCTCTCCGTAATTTACCTATAAGTCACCGTAGTTATAGATTAAACGCGATTTATTGGGCAAAACTAGAATCGTGCGACTATTTAAATATTTCACTTAGCCTCAAATTCGCAAACGTTAATTCAGATGCGATAGCTTTTAAATTAAACATTTCCCAGTTAAATATATCTGTTAAAGACTGTGCCAAATTTGATGACGATGGGGTGATAATATCATACGTACAGGTCTTCTCGGAATTTCACCTATAAGTCACACGATTTATTAGACAAATCTAGAATAGTGCGCCTGTTTAAATATTTTAAAATTTCACTCAGCCTCAAATTCGCATACCTGAAATTCCCCTTGTTAGTATATGTTTACTAACTAATTTTAACGGAAGTCTTATATTATTCGTTCTTTAACGTTTATGTAGATTCACTTTTTTGTAGTGCCCAGTTTCTGCCGTTAGTTTTATTTTTAAATTTTAAGACATTAGTTTGTAATTCAGTAAGTGGTGGGTAATTGTGTCGATAAAAATAATCAGCTGAGCTTAGAAGTTCGATTGTTCTACTAGTGCAACCCTAGCAAAGTGGCATCATGCGCGATCACATGCATTGGTCACACTCCTTTCTGACGAACTTCCGCCCTGGCTAATCCACGCTGCTCCTCCAGAGAAAAAATATAAAAGTTTTAAATCTGAAATTTTCTCGGCCATCAAGCCGAATTATTAATTAAATATAAATCTGGAGCATCCTGGACAACAATTATTATAAAGTTTTGTGAATCTTATTATCGCAAATTTATTTTTTGTGGATATTTAAATCTTTGGAAGTTTCTAATAAGTTCTTTTGAAAACTTAGCCATAATCAAATTGAATGCTGAAAGCCTAAGCAAGGAATTTTATATTTGAATTCCGAGAATATGCCAGGGATAATTTTTGAGACACCGTGGGCTCAAAAGCTGCACACCGTGAATGGAACAGAGACATTCATCAACCAGCTTGGAATAGCCGGCCGAATCGGATACGGGCAGAGAAGTTTCTTCGTTGCGGATTAAGAGTCCCTTAGACCGTATTTGTTGCGTAGGAATGTCAGTCGCGAATAATCTGCAAATAAGAAAAAGCTCCCTCAAGTACCGTTAAGCTAACACAAAATATTAAAGAAAAAGAAAATTGCCAATCATTGTTGAAAAATTAAAACGATATTAAGAATCGCCTTTGACTGTGGGAGCGAGCCTGCAGTTATTTATAATTAATATCGTAATTTAAGTTGGAGACTTCCAAATTCCAATTGACATTTTCATTTTTGAATATCTATAAGTTTATTTATATCCACCTTACAATTAAGATTCAACAAAACAAAACATATTATCCCTAATTTGGCTTTTGGATGCCTGAAACGATCCAATTATTTAATTTGATTACCGTTTACTATAAGAATCGTAATTTTAGTTTAGTTAACGTAACCCTTGTGAATAAATATCATTTTGTAATGTTTGCGTAAAAGTTGTGTGATTTTCCCTGTAGCGAAATGTGAGCGGTGAGCTAAATTGTGTTGCGATTTTCCAGAATCTTGCGAAAGGAATATCATTGGTTGAGACGGTTTAGACGTGAAGCTATAATAACAACCTCATAGCTTCCCTATTCGTGCGATACTAATATACTCTTTTTCTCTATCCTTCTAGTTCATCTCTTTTGATTAAGTAATTGTGTAATATTCGTGCTCTAGGGACTTTGTTTTGTTTTATGTACTACGGGTGTATTGAGCAATGCTGGTCCAAAGAACCCCCCAAAGACTGTTTGCTAGCCGACAGCCAGAAGTCCCACCCGGACCGAACTTCTCGATATATTAAGCCCGTAGATGTGTTGGCTTTGGCCTAATTTGTGGTACTCTGGTTATTTTTATACCCATGCATGAAGGGTATATTATGTGCAACAGAAAGAAGCGTTTTTGACCATGTTAAGTATGTGGGAATGGATAAAAGGACGAGAAGCGGTCGATCGTATTGAACTAGTTCAGAGGTGTATAAATGAAAAGTTTTCAATGATATCAATGACAAACAATCGATCTATAATAAAAAAATAAAATACTGTAAACTCTCTACTTTTTCAATAATTAATCCCTTGTGATTGCCTTTATATTTTCGGATTTTATTTCTTATAAATTAATTGCACATGTGGTCTTATTGCCTATATTTCGATATAGTGTGCCCGTACCCCACCTTAGTATATTATACCCTTTTAATGTGACCAAATTCGGTTAGTGGGCTTATTTAAAATATTCTTAATGTTTACATTCGGCCAGTCCTGACATTTGATCGACCTCGAACTTACAATTTAACATACAACAAACAAAATACATACATATACAAATACTGCTTATCATATACATATTACAAAACAGAAACTCCCAGTTTTATCACATGCATACTCGGTTAATTCGTCTACTAAGGTACTACACTACTACAGTACTACACTGCACTGAGTTATTATATAATAGCGAACTCCTTAACTAATTTATACCAATCGGCATGGGCAAAAGGTTTTGACAGCTTTCCCAACATTGGGGTCAACACACGGTTCACACGAGTTATGCCATTAGCAACACTTCCCATAACAGCCGACCCAAGAGGTCTACACTCCACATTAATGTAAACATAAACAATACCATTCCATTAAACATAGAGTGTCACAAGATAAGTGACAGAGTCCCTAAACATAGAGTGTCACAAGATAAGTGACAGTTTCCCTAAACATAGAGTGTCACAAGAAAAGTGACCAGAAGAAAACATTATAAACACTTAGATGTAAGCCAAACCAGAATATGATTTGATTTCATAAAACAGTCTTGATTTAACACTCAACCAGAACAGACTCAATCTTAATTGGCGCAGTCGGTACTCGAGTTCACAGCTAAAATATTGTGGAAACTTTGAACGCAATCAAAGATAACGAAACAATATAATACTGTGGAAAACAAAACATTTAGTGACAAAATAAAATATATATATTGTGGAAACTTTGGAGAAAATCTAAGCCAACGAAACAATATAATATTATAAAAACATTTTGTGACAAATAACGAAACAATAGAATATTGTAAAAACACTTTGTGCAAACAAACAGAATTATTGTGGAAACTTAAAAAAAAAATAAGTTAACGAAACAATAAAACATACACCATTAAAATGGCACAAATTAACGAAATACAACAATGCATTCAAATGCTAACATCAATAATAATATCCAATCAAGAGATGCATTCTAATCCAACAACGAGGGAGAGAAACAGCATCGAGAAGGAAACAAGGTACTTGCCGGTGTTCACTGGACAGGAGGGAACGTTACATGGTTTCATTTCGGCAGTCAACCAAATCATGGAGGAGTATGATGATAACGACCAGGTCTTCACTGTTATATTCAACACCAAAATTCAAGGTCAGGCTAGAACTATGCTTAATATTAAACCCCCTACATCTTGGGCTGATTGCAAAACTCGTCTTCGACATCATTATCGCCCAAGAACGGATCAAATGGGTCTAACCAGAAAAATTAATAACTTAAGGGTAACTACCGTTCGAGATCTTGATTTTAAAGTAAGAGCCATTGTTGAGGAAATTACTGATTTTTCGGTCTTTGAAAACAATAGCAGATTAGTTGACATATTAAGTGGTCTCTTAATTCAAAGAGTAAAAGAATTATCTTGTGGTCCAATGGCCATTGCCTTAATGAATAAAACAACATTAACAGATATAAGAATTGAACTTGCAAATTATATTGGTCTGAATTATGGAAATTTAAATAAAAAACTATTATTAACCAAAAATGACAATGACCATAGTACATATAACAAACAGACAACTAATAAAAATACAAACCGAAATACTGAACAGAGTCAAAATGTAAAACAGTCTCAAAATCCCAATAGACAACAGAGTCAAAATACGAGACAGTATCAAAATCCGAATAGACAACAGAGTCAGAACGTAAGACAAAATCAAAATTATCAGCAACCACAAAATAATCAGCAACCACCAGCAGAAGCAATGAGTGTAGATAATATAAATGAGGAAGTAGTAAACAGCACAGATAATCAAGAGTTTTTTACCAACTAGCCTCGGATGAAAAAAAAATTTTTATAAAAGGAACAATAGAGGAAGATACTTATATTATTTTAGTAGATACAGGATCAACCATAAGCATTTTAAACACAACTAATGTACATAATTCCAAATACAAAATAATTGAAAAATATTCAAAAACCATACATACAATAAAGGGAAAAATAGAAAGTGACAGTTACTTAGTGAAAACAAAAGTGCCAAGGGAGTTTAAATATATAAATTATGCAAGAACAAAATGGGTGGCTATGCCCCTGGAAAAATCATATGATTTTCTATTGGGTATGGACTTCATTCAAAGGAATTTTGCAAATATTGATTTTCAAAACAAAATTATTAAACTTAACAATGGGGTCGAAATTCCATTCCTTTCCAAACAATCAGAAGATGTTTGCGTAATGGAAGTAAGTGAAATTGATGATCTTAAGTTAAAAGAACTCAATACTGAGGAAGAACAAATAATAAGAAATCTTTCAAAAAAATACGAAAAGTTATGTTTCAAAGAAGGGGATCACTTAACCAATACTAACACTATAGTTCATAGCATAAAAACTACTACAGACCAACCTATTAATTCAAAACTCTATCGGGTCTCCCCAAAATATGAAGAAGAAATAAAGAAACAAATAATTTATATGGAAAACAATGGAATTATAAGAAAAAGCAAAAGCAAATATAGTTCTCCAATATGTGTCATACCTAAAAAAAGAGATAGCTCTGGAATTCAAAAGTATCGTATTTGTGTAGACTATAGGCGTTTAAACCAAGTAACCGTTCCAGATAAGTACCCAATACCTATCATGGACGCTGTATTAGACAAACTCGGTAAAGCCCAATATTTTACTACATTAGATTTAGCAAAAGGCTATCACCAAATTTTAATGGCAGAAGAAGATATAGAGAAAACAGCATTCATTTCACCAATGGGTTTATATGAATATGTTAGAATGCCTTTTGGGTTAAAAAATGCCCCAGCCACATTTCAACGTTTAATGAATGAAATACTGAGGGATTATATAAACAAAAGTTGTGTTGTATACATGGACGATATTTTGATATTTTCAACAACACTTGAGGAACATAAGATTGCTCTAGAAAACATTTTCAAAATACTTAGAAATCATAACTTAAAAATTCAACCAGACAAATGTTCCTTCATGAAACAATATACTGAATATTTAGGACACATTCTCACAAAGGAAGGGCTTAAACCCAATCCACATAAAATAGAAGCAATAAAAGCAATGCAGCTACCTAAAACAGAAAAGCAATTGAAAGGATTTCTTGCTATGACAGGATTTTACAGAAAATTTATTAAGGACTATTCCAAAATAGCTTACCCAATGATCAGATATTTACAAAAAGGCACACAAATTAATACAAATGACCCACAGTTTATAGATGCCTTTGAAAACCTTAAAACACTTATAAGCTCACATCCAATCTTAAAATATCCAGAGTTTGATAAACCATTTACCATTACAACAGATGCCAGTGACTTCGCAATAGGTGCAGTATTGTCTCAACAAGAGCAACCAGTTGCATTCCTTTCAAGAACTCTAAATAAACACGAAAAAAACTACAGTACAATTGATAAAGAATTTTTATCCATTATACATGCAGTAAACTATTTTAGACACTATGTGATAGGTAATAAATTCCAAATTATAACAGATCATGCTCCGATAAAATATCTAAACGCAAAATACAAAGGGAAAGAAATGACAGCAAGACACCAAAGATGGATTTTAAAATTACAAGAATTCGATTATGACATAATATATTTGAAAGGAAAAGACAATAAAGTGGCAGATTTTTTAAGTAGACAGGAAACAGCTGAACTAATAAACAAGGATAAAACAAATGAGTCAAACTTTGAACTATCAGATACACAGCATTCAGCAGAGGAAGGAGGATTTACAAATTTCTATATAAAAGACGATATTGTAAACAAATATAAAACTCAGATAATAGTAACTTATACAACAACGGACAATATTAATATTCAGCATGGTAGAAAAATAATAGAAGTAAGCCCAGCAGAAACAGAAATTGAAATCGAAATCAAAATGCAAAATAATATAAATAAAGGAACAGTAGGAATTTTTTCAGAAGTTCCAGACTCAGAATATTATAAGATACAATGTATCTTAATGAACATTTTTTCACACTGTAATAATATAAAATTTTTTAAATGTACTAAGAGAGCTCAGGAAATTTCAAGCGAGGAAGAGTTACACAAACAAATAGCTATTTACCACACCAAAGATTCATTACATAGCGGAATAAATGAAGCTTTTAATTCGTTAAAGAACAAAATATATTTTCCAAAGCTAAGAGACCATATTCAGTTGATAATTTCAAATTGTAAAAAATGTAAGGAAATTAAATATGACAGAAAACCAATCAAACCTAAGTTTCAATTCACAGAAACACCGGATGTCAAAAATCAAATTATACATTTGGACATATTTCATATAAAACACAAATCGTTTGTTACAATCATAGACAAGCTCACAAAATTCGCAGTCGCTTATAAAATAACAGATAGAAACTGTTAAACTAAAATGGAAATTATGATTGAACACTTTGCCAAATTCAATAAGCCACATAAAATAATAATGGATAATGAATTTAGATCAGAACAGATAAAACAATACTTAAACCAAGAACAAATAGAAATCCATTATACAAAGCCAAATTCACATACAGGAAATGCAGACATAGAAAGACTACATTCTACTCTCATTGAAATAATAGCAGGAATAGATGATGATTTATCAATTTCATCCAAAATGCAATTAGCAATAACAGCTTATAATAACCGTTATCACTCTACAATAAAATGTACACCAAATTATGCAAAAAACATAGAAGATGAGGAAAAACTAAAAAACACTATTATCAAACACAAAGAAAAATTTTAAGCAAACAAAATAAAACAAGAGAAGATTATGAGGAGGAAAGACAGGAAGGACCAATTAAAAACTATAAACGAGTTAGGCATAAGGATGAACCTTATTTTAGAATTACAACATTAAATAATATTCATCCATGTAATATAAAAAGACCGTCAAAGCAGGAAAAAATTAATTTCCAACAAAAGACAGATTGACATCCTTGAAACAAAAATTTTTTTTTCTCTTATCCTCAGATTTTCATAATTTTTTATGTTATAATGTGTGTTCAAGGCAGATTACAAATTGAACCAATTCAATCAAATGCAGGATATGCACCTATACAAACTTATTCCACGGAAATAGTTAATGAAACAGTAATTATACTACACATTATTAATATCGACCCTTTAAATAATATAATAAATCAAATGGAGACAAACATTAAAAATTTTAACATCACAGGAAAAAAGGAGCTATTAGCCGAAATAAATCTAATTAGAGCTAAAATAAAATCCATAACCCCAAACAACAGAATAAAAAGAGGAATGTTAAATATTGTAGGAACAACATACAAATGGCTTTTTGGAATTATGGACGATGAAGATAGAACAGATATTTTAGACCACCTTAACAATATTGACCAAAACAACCATAATATTATACAAGACATGAACCAACAAATTGTTATAAATACACATTTTAATAAAACAATACACAACTTAGCAGAAACAATTAAACAAGACAGAACAATAATCAAGGACATACTTACAAGCATGGACAATCAAAATCAAGAAATAGAAATGAAAATACTTCATAATGACCAAATGGGAAAATTAAAAAATATAGAATTCAAAATAAATTATATTCAGGAAAACATAGCATCAGCAAAAAATAATATAATCGTACCAGAAATTTTATCAGAAGAGGAAATAAATAAATTTGACATTGATTTTTATAAAATTAAAGCTTAATCCGTATGGGCATTTTAAAATATAAGAATAATTGGCATCATAATCGCAATTAAAATCCCCAAAATCATTTATAACCATAGATGTTAAGTTAATTATTCCCTATACCAAATATAGATTATATACAAATAGACCAAGAAAATCAGTTAATTGCAGAAATAAATAATAAAACATTTACATATGAACCCAACAAAAATTTTAAAAGAATTAAAATTAAGTAAAAGTTGTACCATTAATAATAATTGCAAATTTATATTCAACAATATAACGAGTATTGAAGAAATTGGACGATGATACAATTATAATCAAAAATGCCAAGAATACAAAAAATATATCAAAATTGCGATAAAAGAAATATTATACTTAATGGAAGTAACTTAATTCAATTCGGTAACTGTAAAATTCAAATTCTAAAATGAAATATTTTTTTAACGAAAAAAACAGAATTTCACGAAAAATTTTTTTATCCAACAGAACTATTGAATCAAACCTATAAAAACACAATAAACTTTGATCATGTAGCAATAGATAATTTTGACAATTTAAAAGAAATCACAGAACTTAAATACGAAAAGAAAATGACAAATGGCATATTTTTAACACTTTTTATTATTATTATTATATGTTTATCCATTTATATACATATATACTGTAAAAAGAAAAATATAAACATTAATGTAAACAGAATTCAGGAGAATTCATACTCTCAGAGGGGAGGAGTTATGCCATTAGCAACACTTCCCATAACAGCCGACCCAAGAGGTCTACACTCCACATTAATGTAAACATAAACAATACCATTCCATTAAACATAGAGTGTCACAAGATAAGTGACAGAGTCCCTAAACATAGAGTGTCACAAGATAAGTGACAGTTTCCCTAAACATAGAGTGTCACAAGAAAAGTGACCAGAAGAAAACATTATAAACACTTAGATGTAAGCCAAACCAGAATATGATTTGATTCAATAAAACAGTCTTGATTTAACACTCAACCAGAACAGACTCAATCTTAATTCACGCTCGACCTGCCCGTTGGCTTGAGGTGCAGAAGTCGCTACTTTAATGTGGTCAATTCTTCGGTCTTCTACAAATTCAGAAAACTCAAACGACGTAAATTACGTTCCTCTGTCGGATATAACTCTTCTTGGTCGGCATAATAATCAATTTTTCTAACGCGGCGGTAACTTCTTTGGTACTAGTGGAATTTACGGGATACAATTTCACAAACTTTGTAAATGCGTCAATCACTACCAAAAGGTGCTTTCTTTTTGATGTACCACTCGGTAAAGGACCTAAGAGGTTAATATGAATAGTATCAAATGGAATCGGACTCTTCGGAATACTATGTAAGGTTCTATTACGTATAGTTGTTGGAACACTATGTAGAATACACGACAGACAATCCTTCACAACGGAAACGAGTGTGGAGGTGCCACGAGTAAAACTTGCAGCTCAAAAGAAAAAAACGAAAGGAAAGACCCGCGAATTCACTGATTGATTGCAGAAAGAAAGTTCACCACAGTGGTACATTTCATTTCATTACATTTAAATTTTTCTATTAGGCCAATAGCGGATAATGTCATGTTGACAATTGACTTCGGGTCTAAACGACGATCAAAGCAAGGCCCAGAGCATAGGCGAACTATCTTGATAAATTCGTTTGAAATTGGCAAACGAGCGGAACAGTCCTTTGCAGGAAGGGAATAAATTAATATATAATTATACCATACACCCATAGGGTGAAATGGTATATTAAAGTCGCCAAAATGTATGTAACAGGCAGAAGGAAGCATCTCCGACCCCACAAAGTATATATATTCTTGATCAGGATCAAAAACCGAGTCGATCTAGCCATGTCCGTCTGTCCGTCCGTCCGTCCGTCCGTCCATCCGTCCGTCCGTCCGTATGAACACCTAGATCTCGGAGACTATAAGAGCTAGAGCCACCAAATTGGGTATGTAGTCTCGTGTAGTATGTACGCTTATCGAGTTTGTTTCAAATTTTTGCCACGCCCCCTTCCGCCCCCGGAATTTACATAAAACTGTTTCTCTTAAAAAGTATGGCAGATAGAGACATCAAATTTGGGTTATATACTTGTTTAGTTAGCGCGCAGAAAATAATTGTTCCAACTTTTTGCCACGCCCCCTTCCGCCCCCGGAATTTACATAACTCTGATTTTCTTAAAAACTATGAAAGCTACCGACATTAAATTTGGTATGTAAGCTAGCTTAATAGATATTGACTATTTAAAAATTTTGCCACGCCCATTTCCGCCCCCGAAAATAAAACAAAAGAGATTTTCTCGAAAACTAACAAAGCTAAAGTCACCAAATTTAGTATGTATATTGGCTTAGTATGCGCGCAGAATACATATATTTTAATATGTTGCCACGCCCACTTCCGCCTCCATAATTTAGAAAAAACCGATTGGCTCTTGCAATTTTTTGACCATTGCGATCAAATTTGGCAGACTAATAAATCTTATCTATTTCTATCAAACTACCAAATTTGATTAAAATCGGACTATAAACATACAAAATATACGTATGAACGTATTTTGCTACGCGATCCATAAGGGCAGAATTGGTCGTTGGCTAGTGGCGGCGCTAGAGTGCTCGTGTGTTTGTAGAGTGAGCGAGATAGCATATGGTATGAGGCATGTTAAAACAATTTAATAGACATACATTTGGTTTTCGAAATTTTAAATATTTGTTTCACCTGGTGTATGGTATACCCAAGTCGGCGAGACGACTTACTTACTTCATTTTATTTGTATTTGAAGTAAACAAGTAATTTTTAATCCCAATATATACAAGCCATACTTCATGGACTTGCGGTGATAAGAAGAAGCCAAGTGTATTGGTGTTATCTATGTAGAGAAATAATTCTTGTGTAAGTGCAAAATTTCTTTTTTAAGCAGATGAAATTAAGCAGATGGAAATTATACAGCTCTCTAGAAAAAAATGTCATTAACGACTTTTATATACATATTCTTTCAAGAAAAATTATAATACATTAATCTCTTAACTTTCAATATTTAAATTTGTCTTATTTTAAAGATAATTCACTGAATTATGGTGTAAACAATTTTCAGTCAATTATTCCAAACGGTTTGGAAAATATTTAACATTTACGGTGAGTGTAAGGGGGCGCTAACCTGATGACGCGCAGTGTATGTATATAATTTTTTTTGTTATCAGACAATGTAAAGTCCAAATTTTGGTATCAGTTACAAGCGAAGAAGTTATTCACCGAAGGGGGCGAAGCAATTGCATTAGTGACCCACTGATCAGTTAAATTTCGCTACGACACCGGCAAAAAAATCCGATTTACCCAATAAGAAAAAAAAAGATTTGTTTTGTGAGTTAAAAGCAACGTACTTTATTATTTGAATGAAAACTTAGAACTGGTTACAAAAATGTCTTATGGTTATATTTATAAGCTAAATTTGGGAGCCCTTTGATGGCGTGATTGACATTTGGATGATTTGATTGGTCCGAATTTAATTGCTGAGTTAGCGTTCTCACGCTTTTGGTTGTTAGGGGTACAATTATTATTTCAAGTGTTTAATTGTTTATGTTAATTTTATGGATTAGCGTTCATACGCTTTGGTTTTGAGGGGGACAATTGTTTATAAAAACGGAAGTTTACTTTAACGTTATGAATTTTAGGGGGTCAAGTTATGAGGGTGATTGGAGTGGGAAATTGAGTGGTGTGAGTGGATGGAGTGGCGGATATATTACTCCCCCAACACGTGGAAAATAGCCTGTGCTCAGGCGGGGAATACAGGGTATAGAGTTGGATGTACTTGCTGTGTTGCAAGTGAAATTTCTTTGGATTGGGACAATTCATGTAAAACGGGATTGTCAAGAGCTGAGTCACTTGATTGTACAAAAGTTTCATTCTTAATTTGTGTAATAATTATTTTTTTTGATATTGACTTAAATTTATAGATAAGATATAGGGTTAAACTTATTAGTGTAATTATAAATGTTGTAGTAGTTATGATATTAAATATTTTGTTATACGCAGTTTTTTCGGAAATGATTTGTTTAGCTTGGATATAAGAGATTGGTTCTAGTTTTGTTACATTGTTGGTTACATAAATATTCTGGGTATAATCCTGCAATGTATTTATTATTGATATCTCATTCAACTGCATAGCACAGTCGTATATTTTTATTATATTATTTCCTTCTATTAATATTTTATTTTGGTTACAATTTTGTTTTAAGTTTGTTTTGTGCAAGTTCCAAGTTACGATTTTGTTTTAAGTTTGTTTTGGGCAAGTTCCAAGTTACGATAATATTGGGTTCTACATAACTAATTGTATTGGTTTTGAACATCTTTGTGTATTTGCATTCTGCTGGTTTTTGTGTAATAATGCCAACTATACACTCATTTATTTCTTGTTTTTTGGTTGATTTTGCATAAATTTTATTATTTTGAATATAGTAAGTTTCTTGAATGTTTTTTGTTAAAGTGTTATTATTTTCATCTGGGTAGGATATAATTTTGAATAGCGATGTTTTAGATATTTGTCTGGGTATATGCGAAATTATTAATATTTCATTTGTGTGTGATTTTAACCAAGTAGATGTTTTTATGTTTAAGAGGTTTTCTGTATTTATGTTAAATATTTCTTGATGGTTTAAAAGTTTTGGATTAAATATTCCTAGTCTTGTCATCTGCGTTCCTAACTCTATGTCTTCTATGTATTCTTTAAAATGCTCTAAGTTGAACACTAGTATATTTAATTTTTTGTCTGCATCCTGTTGAATAGTAAGATTATGATATGATTAAGTTCATTATTTTGGGCGCTATTTGCTGATAGATTATCAATTTTTTGTTCAAGTTCTTCTTTATCGTATTGGTCTAAGGTGCCGAAAAGATATTTATGTGCTGTGCCTATTATGTTAATAAGTCCTCGCTTATTTCTTTTTATTATTTTTATGCCGTTCATTTCGCGACTTAATTTTTCGACTAAATACTGAATGTGGACTATGTTCTTATATGGTTCTGACTGCTCAACCAAGTTGTTATAAGCGGTTTTTATGTTGGTTAAATTTACAGTTAAATAATGATATTCGAAATCTGAGGGTAAATCCATGGTTCCTGTTTTGAATACAAGATATCCATTAGGTGCCTTTATGGGATTAATTTCAATGCTTTGATTGTGCGTCGAATGTACCATTGATAAGAGTAGAAATAGTAATGTTGGTATCTCTGAAATTAATTAGTATATTTACTTTGATGAGTTTTCTTTTTCTTTTTGAATTTCGATTTGTAGTGTGTTGTTTGTCTACCTCGATTTGTTTCAATATAATGTTTGTCGTCAACTTGGGTAATTTCACCTGTTTTCTTAAAGTGTGTTGTAGTTTTCGATCTAACTAAAGGGGCTTGTTTATACTGTGTATTAAATCAATTTTGAAATCAAAATCGTTCCTATTTTCATTTAATTTATCAATTTGTTTTGCTTTGTTAGCTTGTGTATTATAAAGAGGTGTGCCTGCGTAAATAAAGATATCTGCTGGTGTTCTGTTTGTCGTTAGATGTTTAGTTTTATGGTTATATGTGCAAAGGATAGTTTCAAATTTAGTTTGTTTGTCTTCTATACTGTACTATGTCCCACAATTCACAATAATACAACAATTATATTTTCGCTTAGTTGCTGGTGTTTTCACTTAGTGTTCTGTTTATTGAATGAATTCTTAAATCTTAACAATTGTTCAGTATAGCTAAAGTCCGCGTGACTGCGCTGCCAGTGAAGCTAGCAGAGGAGCGGTACGCTTATGTATATATGTTTACATAATTATGTATGGTTAGCTGCGGGAGAGTGAGGACGTATCATGTTCACTTGGTGACTGAGTCGTTGCGCGTGTTAGATATGCCGACTCAGCACTGTCCAGTACAATGCACTCATGGGTGGTTTTGTTACGGAAAACGCATGGTACTTGAATGTGTATACATAAATATTGTGACAAAGTGCTACAATATGTTTTCGACATTATTTATGAATTATGTATGTATGTAACTAGGTACAGTGATCATTCGATATGTGAACATGCTACATCTCCCTCCTTTAGAAAAATAACGTAATTATATGAAGTTATTTTTTTTCTTAATTGTATTTTGTGTTTTTATACCCTTGCAAAAAGGGTATATTAATTTTGGTCAAAAGTGTGCAACGCATAGAAGAAAGCATCTCCGACCATATAAAGTATATATATTCTTGATCAGCACGACAAGACGAGTTCAAATAGCCATGTCCGTCCGTCCGTCCGTCCGTCTGGATCAACGCAAACTCCTCCTAGACCGTTAAAGCTACAGAGCTGAAATTGCATGTAGGCTTGTATATACTGCAGGCGTTGTATATCTCGGATTCAGCCGGATCGGATCACTATATCATATAGCTCCCATACAAATGGCAAAGTCACGAACAGTGACTTTTGTCAATAACTTCGTTACTTTTGACGCTATTGCTTTCAAATTAGACATTTGTTAGTTTCATATATCTGTTAATGACTGTCCCAAATTTGATAAGGATCGGGTAACTATATCATATAGCTCCCATAGGAACAATCGGTGGAAAACAGTGACTTTGATCAATACCTTCGTTATTTCCTATGTAGGCCGTTCTTTCGCAAACATTAGCCTTTTTAGCTAAAACGTTTTTCCACTTTGATGGCTATAGGTAAGCAAAGAGTTACCAAAAAAATTGCAAGGGTATACAAACTTTGACGCGGTCGAAGTTAGCCCCGGCCCTCTGGTGTTTTTTTTATTTTTCTTTATCTACTTATTGTTATTTTTATTAATCGAGTCATGAAATATTGATTTACTTCAAAATATTGTAAAAGGCAAAAAATTGTAAAAATATTGTATTTTTTTTTTTTTTTATTCTATGTATGGCCATACTCGATATATTTAGAGAAATAAAATGATTATGAAACAAAACTTTTAAACTTTTAACTTTTTAAACTATCCTTATGTACTGTTTGTTTTTTATTTTTATTGCCTAGTATTGTAACGTTATCGTTATCTCCTATGCTTTCTACCTTATATGGTCCTGTATATCTAAAATCTAGCATGTGACCTGTTTCGTTCTTTAGTAAAACCTGGTCTTCTACTTTTAAATCGAAATCCAAGATATTTCTATCATAATTAACTTTCTGTTTTTCCTTATGTTTTTCCAACATTAATCTAGCTCGCTTATACGCTTGCTCTAGTCTAAACTTCGATTCCTTAGCATAATCTTCCACATTATAAAGTGGGTTTATACTGTCTATGCTATTGAAATGTTTTGGCAAATTCGAAATTTTACCAAATACCAACTCATATGGACAATAATCATGTGCCATAGAGGGTGTTGTGTTAAAGCAGTATACGAAGTATTGTAGCCATACATCCCAATCTGTTTTGTCGACTGAAATGTATGAGCGTATGAACTCATTAAGTATTCGGTGGCTTCGCTCCACGGTACCTACAGTCTGATGATGATGTGCGGTAAAAGTAATATTTTTATTTTCAAATTTTTGCATAAGTCAGTAATAATAGAATTTTTATATTCTGTTCCCATGTCCGTAATGAACGTCTTCATTGGACCGTACTTCAGAATAAAATCTTCAAATATAGCTTTTGCTACTGTTTTCGCACTTTTATCTTTAATTGGTATTGCTACCAGATATTTTGTCAAATCGCAGATTAAAGTTACTGCATATTCATTTCCTTGTTCTGATTCAGGTAATGGACCGATCGTATCCACTATTACCCTGTCGAAGGCCTTTTGTGGCGTTTCAGTAATAATCATTGGAGTTTTAGTATGTTTAGTCGTTTTTGACTTTTGACACTTGTTACATTTTTTTATATATTTTGAGATATCTCGTGTCATATTTCTCCAGTAGTAATGTCTTTTTATTTTTGCTAATGTTCTAGCTATTCCTGTATGACCTCCTTGTATAGGATCATCATGGAATGTAAACAGTATTGCTTCTTTTTCTTTATCATTATTTGCTAATAGGGTCACCGGCTTGAGTAGCGCTACTCTTAATGATTGTAATATGTTTTTGCCCATTATTTTAAAAGACTCTATTGAGATGGTCTCGAAGATCTTTTCGCTCGGTGCCACTTTGAGTTGGCTGATATTGAGTATACCGGCTTCTTTTTCGAGCCTTTGAAAGAATTGACCTAGGTCAAGAATTCCATTGGTGTACATATCGCTAACATCAATTCATGCTATAATTTTCTTTCCATGTTTTAATGTGCATAGAGTATCTTTTATTCGCAAGGTCACTACTTTTCGTACCTCGTCATTTACAATGACTTCGTATACGTTGGGCTTAGAAGCATCTAGAGTTTGCTTTTGCAAATCTTCTTTTTCTTTTTCGTTCCCTGCGCAGGAACGCAGAATTTAACTGTTTATTTTGGTTTCTGGTAGTGACTTTCAGAATTTTATTATCGATTTGTATGTTTTTTAAGTCTGTGATTGTTATTCTTGATAGGGCATTTGCTACATAATTATCTTTACCCTTTAGATACTCTACTGTGAAGTTATATTCCTCTAATTCAAGTCTCATTCGCGTTAGTTTCGAACTTGGATTTATCATTGAAAATAGATAAGTAAGTGCTCTGTGATCAGTTTTGACGGTGAAATGTCTACCATAAATGTATGGTCTGAAATGTGTTATTGTCCAATGAATGGCTGCTAATTCTTGTTCTGTTGTACTCTTGTTGCTTTCACCTTTTGTAAAGGATCTTGATGCGTATGCAACTGGTAGCTGGAGTCCTTCTCTGTTCTGTGTTAGGACTGCTCCACATGCGTGCTTACTGGCATCAGTGATTATGCAAAATTCTTTGCTGAAATCTGGGTATTCCAATAGAGTTGGGTTCATTAATGCCGATTTTAGATGTTCAAAAGCATTTTGACAGTCAACTGTCCATTCAAATTTTACATCTTTTTTACATAATCTTGTTATGTGACGAGAATAGTCGGCAAAATTCTTGATGAATCTTATGTAATAATTGCAAAATGCAACGAATCTTCTAGCGCTGTCCGCATCTTGGGGAACTGGATAATTTTGGATGACGTCGTATTTTGTGTCATCAGGCAAAATTCCATTGTCTGTGCATTTATGACCCAAAAAGGTGACTTCGTGCATAAAAAATGAACCTTTTTCGGGATGTAATTTTAGGTTGTGTTGCCTACATTTCTCAAACACATCTGTTAAATTATTGAGCATATGTTTTTCAGAACAACCAATGACTATTAAATCGTCCATATAAAGGAATGCTTGAGAAGGTTCAAGTCCAGTGAATGCTATAGTCATCATTCTCTGGAATGAATTTGGCGCTATCTTTAGGCCAAATGGTAATCGCGTGAAGCGATATGAACCATTGTTTGTTGAAAAGGATGTAACATTTCGTGACTCTTTTTCGAGTTCTATCTGATGAAAACCTGACATTAAATCCAGGCACGAAAAGTACTTCGCCCTTCCCAGTTGATCTAGAATATCATCAATCCTTGGGAGTGGGAATTTATCGGACAACAATTTTTTATTAATCTGACGATAGTCAATTACTAATCGCCATTTTTTCTTTTCGGAATTAGGCAGTGATTTCTTTGGTACAAGTAACAGTGGGCTGTTATAAGCTGATAACGATGGTTCAACTATTTTGTCATCTATTAATTTTTGGACTTGTTTTTGTATCTCGTCTTTTTGACTATGAGGATTTCTGTAGTTCTTTATATATATTGGTTCATCATCTTTCAGTCTCAGTTTTTGTTTATAAAAATTATTGGTAGTTATAGATTCGGTTTCCAAACCGAATACATCACTATACTGTGTGCATAATTTGGTTAGTTGGGTATTGAAATTTGGTGGAAAATTCTTCGAGAGTGTCGCTAATACCGTTTTCTCTCTATCTTCTAAACTTGTTTTAACTACTTCGTGGTTCGAAGTGATTCGTACTGCAAGTTATTTATATTGATTTTTTGATTTGTGTTTGTTGTATTTAGCAATCTTATGAATGCGTTTTGAGAAGATGCTATGGTATTTGCTATGTAAATACCCTGCTGAATTTCTTGGTTCGGAATTAATATACTGTCTTCCGCTGAGGTTATTTCAATTTTTCGGACAACTTGTGATCTTGCTGACAGAATTATGGAGTTGTTGTCAGAACTGTATGCTATTGGTACATATATGGGATATTGTAAATTATTTGGTCTAATTATAAGCCAATCCTCAGTCGGTTTGAAATCTAATTGACAGTTATATTTTCTTATGAAATCGATACCTAGTATTCCATCACAAGGAATCGCGAATTGTAAATTTACGATATGAAAATCGTGTGGAATTATGTATTTAGAGGTTTGTATTTCTATGGAAGTAAGTCCTTTTGATTTTGTTATTTCTTGACTTATTCCCTGTATATTTATTATTTGATTGGTTTGAATATATTGGAAGTTGTCGGAATTTTCTTTTAATGTGTCAGCACCTGTGTCTATTAAAAGTACTAACTCTTTTCCTGTTGCTACGTTAGTAAAACTTGCAAATGTGCTTTGACTGAGACTGATGGTGTAAACCTTGTAATTTTTTATTGTTGAGTATCTAAAGGTTGTTGAGAGTTTCCCGAAGTATTCTGGGCTACCCTAACATTGCTATTATTAGAGTTATAACCTCTGTTTTGTTGGTTATTTCCTCTATTCCCTCTGTTATTATTTCTGCCGTAACCTCTGTTGTTTCCTCTCTGGTTGTAGTTCTGGTTATAATTTTGGCCATTGTTGTAATTATTATTATAATTGTTATAATTATTATAATTACCGCGACCATTACCTCTACCACGATAATTATATCTGTTATTATAATTACCACGGCCTCTTTGGGCAAACATAACAGCGTTTGGCTTTCCATTTATCTCAGTACTCTTTCGTAAGTACTTTAGTATTACTTAATCCATGGTTTAAAATTGCCGGCGTCAAGAATTGCTTTAAGTCTTGCTTGCTCACAATTTAGGACCATTGCTTCTAAAGCATCGTCAACGCTATACCTCTGGGCCATTTCTGCCGACATACCGTCGTCAACATACTCAGCTTCTAGGAGTATGCGTAAATTGTCGACCTCCGATGTATACTTTTCAACTGTTTTACCACTCTGAGTAGTTTTGTTTAGTTTGGCTTTAATCACTTTAGGTGTTTCACCAACTATAGTGTCTTGCAATTTTTGTATTATTGCTTCAACTGATGTCTCATTTTGGACTGTGTACAGTGTTGGGGCACTAATTTGTGATTTTATTACCACAACAGCTATATCTTCAAAATCACCTTTCATCATATTTACCATCTCCAAAGCTGTTATGAATCTTCGGAGATGTAATTTTTATCCATTGAATTCTGGAATGGCGCTTGAAGTGTCCTTCATATATGCCATTCGGGCGCTTAAATCAGCCATGATGTTTTCTTTTATTTCTACTTCTGATTCTGAATCTTTATCCTGTTCTGATAATGTCAATCGTGCAGAGATTGTCAGATCGTTTAGATCTTTTTCTTCTACTTCTGCACCTTCGTCAGATTCCAAATCCTCCTCTTCTTCTGAGTCTATTTCTTGTTGGCTTTCTGATTCTACGTCTATTGTTAAAGGTGTATTTAGGATGGGTATAAATATATTAAGGTTATACTTTTTCTGTACGGTAACTAAGTTAGCTTTTGACCAGTTTGTTCCGTCTATCTTTTCTCTGTTTGCATGCACTAGGCTTCTTGCTTCGTTAAAAGAGTCCACAAGAATCTTTGCGTGCTTGTCTAACGTTTCTTTTTGGACTTTTCTGTTTTGGTTTAAACATTTATAAGATTTTGTATACGTTTCCTTAATTTGAAGAATATATGGGACAAGTTCTTCCCAATCCATTCTTAGGGATTCTGTATTAATAAATTGGTATGTGTTCTGCCTCTGATCATTTTAATTTAATCCTCTGATTCTATTATTTCCACATCAGAATCATCTATAATTACCGTTTCAACTGTATCCATGAAAAGTTCGTGAGCCCATTCAGGCACGTCTTTTCTTCTTGGCACCTTGACAAGTAATCTATTATATGCTATCTTTATGGCTTTCTCCATAAGTTCTACTATTTTTCTTTCAAATTTAAAATTATTGGATATCCAATACCTAATTTCTTTGTATTTGTAGTTTCTTTCGCCTGAGTGTATCAGGTAATCAAGAAATGGTATGTATACTTGTAAATGTACTAAGTCTACTTTATTCATTATACTTTTCTAATTTCTGTGCTGTGTTTCATTCATCAAGTAGAAACATAACGTACCAGCTGCGTTTAGATAACAGCATACATATGGTAACGTTAGAATGAAACTCATTTGCACTCTACTATTTCCTTGTACAGGGAATGTTGCGCTAAGCTTATTGAGCGCTGAGGTGAGGTTATTTGCTCACTTTTAAAAATTTTCAACAAATCTTCTACTATTGTAGGTTTACTGTCATTTACTTTCTCGAAATATTTATCAATAGTGGACTTTTTATACCCTTGCAAAAAGGGTATATTAATTTTGGTCAGAAGTGTGCAACGCATAGAAGGAAGCATTTCCGACCATATAAAGTATATATATTCTTGATCAGCACGACGAGACGAGTTCAAATAGCCATGTCCGTCCGTCCGTCCGTCCGTCCGTCCGTCCGTCTGTCCGTCCGTCTGGATCAACGCAAACTCCCCCTAGACCGTAAGAGCTACAGAGCTGAAATTTTGCATGTAGGCTTGTATATACTGCAGGCGTTGTATATCTCGGATTCAGCCGGATCGGATCACTATATCATATAGCTCCCATACAAATGGCAAAGTCACGAACAGTGACTTTTCTTAATAACTTCGTTATTTTCTGAGGTATTGTCGTGAAATTAAATATTGGTGAGTTAATTACACATATAAACGACTATGCCAAATTTGATCAAGATCGGGTGACTATATCATATAGCTCCCATAGGAACGATCTTTCGAAAACAGTGACTTTGGTGAATAACTTCGTTACTTTTGACGCGATTGCTTTCAAATTAAACATTTGTTAGTTTAATATATCTGTTGATGACTGTGCCAAATTTGATAAGGATCGGGTAACTATATCATATAGCTCCCATAGGAACGATCGGTGGAAAACAGTGACTTTGTCCAATAACTTCGTTATTTCCTATGCTACGATTGCTGGCCGTTCTGTCGCAAACATTAGCCTTATTAGATAAAACGTTTTTCCACTTTGATGGCTATAGGTAAGGAAAGAGTTACCAAAAAAGTTGCAAGGGTATACAAACTTTGACGCGGTCGAAGTTAGCCCCGGCCCTCTGGTTTTTTGAGATTTTCAGAGTTATTATAAGTTTATTATTTTTTTTTTTAAATTGCCATAATCAATAAAAAATATTTTATTTGCGCAATGTATTGTTATATCAATTGTTTGTGTGCATATAGAAAAAAAAATTTTATCCAAATCGTTTTCGACGCTGAGGGCTCTTTAAGTTACACATTTATTGTGTAATAAATACGCTTTGTATAAAACATATGCACATAATATTACAACAATTATCAATAACAATATATTCGTGAATTTCAAATCAATATTTTGTGATTCAATCTTGTTAATTACGTTATCAGTGGAATCCACTGTTTTAGTTTCTTTTAACCCCATTACGGGTGTAGTATATTCCTCATTAAATTTGCTGATACTATTTTGAAGCATAAAAATTAGAGTGACTTTTTTTTTTTTGATCTACTAATGAAGTATAATTAACAAAATTCTACCTATTAGTTCGCATAGCTTTACAGGCTATACTTCTATTGAGCAGATAAGATTCCGCAAAATTTAACAATGGGTTTTTTTTTTACATTTGAAATTTTCTTATTTGTATGTGTAATACATGTAATATGTAATATTTAATATGTTTTTATAGTTATATCGATGTCAGCATGTCAGACGTCAGATGAGCAGCATCAGCTGGTCGTCGCTGGTTAGCCCGCTGATGCTCCCTCGAAGGCGTAAAAGGCGGCCTGCCTTTCACGCTCGTTGTCACCGCTGCTGTTGTCCAGGGCCTATGGGCTCAGGCGGTACCGGTGCCGGTCATCGCACCAGTTCTCAGCATACATGTGTACTCGCAGTGTACACTGTCCAATGGTCCTGGGCAATCGTCAGGGCACTCTTTTTCCTTTTTGGTAGCTCTTTTGTTGGAGGGGAGTTTTTTTAGTTTTTATTGTTGTTATTTCAAAATGCACTGAATGAGCGTGAGTTATGTTTTTGCATTTGTTGAACTCCAAATTTCCCTCCAGCGATTGTAGATTTCCTTGTCCAGGCCTTATTCCTTGACCTTTGTCACGGTCGCCATGTACTATGTCCCACAATTCACAATAATACAACAATTATATTTTCGCTTAGTTGCTGGTGTTTTCACTTAGTGTTCTGTTTATTGAATGAATTCTTAAATCTTAACAATTGTTCAGTATAGCTAAAGTCCGCGTGACTGCGCTGCCAGTGAAGCTAGCAGAGGAGCGTTACGCTTATGTATATATGTTTACATAATTATGTATGGTTCGCTGCGGGAGAGTGAGGACGTATCATGTTCACTTGGTGACTGAGTCGTTGCGCGTGTTAGATATGCCGACTCAGCACTGTCCAGTACAATGCACTCATGGGTGGTCTTGTTACGGAAAACGCATGGTACTTGAATGTGTATACATAAATATTGTGACAAAGTGCTACAATATGTTTTCGATATTATTTATGAATTATGTATGTATGTAACTAGGTACAGTGATCATTCGATATGTGAACATGCTACAATACTAGATTCTGCATTAATAACTCTTAGCTTTTCGTTTACAGTCCTGTGGAATCTTTCAACGTCTGAAACACCACTTTTGCTCGATGTTATACTTATATTAACGTTTTCTGATTGTAGCCAATTTTGAAGTGCTATGCAAATGAAAGCTGAGTCTTTATCTGCTTTGATTTCTAACGGTTTACCCATATCGTTAAAGATTTTTGTGATTGCCCTTTTTTTTTCAAGCCAATCTCGACTTTTAACTTCGACTAAAGTTGCGTACTTTGAATAAATATCTATACAAGATAAAAATTGTTGATTGTCGATTAAATAGAAATCCATCACGTATTTTTCTCTAGCATTAAATATCTCTGTGGTGGTTTCAAAAGATAATTTGGTATTTCGGTTTTCTGATTTTGATAAATTGCAAATATGGCATTCATTAATGAAGTTTTGAATTAATTTTTGATAGTCTGGATAATAGTATTTATCTTTAAACCAGTTTTGAGTTTTAGTGATACCTGGATGAAGTAGTGATTTATGATTTTTAAGAATAATTTCTTTGAATTCTGCATAAGTGGAAATGTCTTTTAATTTGTAAGTGGTTGTCAATGTTTTTGGTTTGACTGTCTGGACTAATTATTTCAAGATAAGCTTCTTGAAGTATTTGAAAATCTGTGTCGTTTTGAATATAAAGTGCGTTATTTTTTGAGCTTAAATATTCCTTAATAATTTCTTTAGCAAACTGATTGGTCATTTCTACATATGATATTTCTATTTTCGTTTCGTGAAAATAGTGAGTAACGTTGACTTTATTTTCGTTGCATTTATTAAATTCTATTTGACGATTGTAGAAATTCAGGGGTTTCATGGCTATTACGTTTTCGTTATCTTTTTGAGCACTATGTACTGTAGCTCTAGAACTACATATTTCTTCACCTAAAAGATTTTCATCTATTTTTATTCTGGAAAGGGCGTCTGCCACATAATTCTCTTTTCCTGGTAAGTATTTTATTTGTAATCGAATTCGTTCAATTTTATTTTCCATCTTTGTAATTTCATGTTAGGTTCTTCGATATTGTCCAACCAGACAAGTGGTTTATGATCACTTAGGATTTCAAAATGTCTACCGAAGAGGTATGGCCTAAAATATTTGGTTGCCCATACGATAGATAGTAGTTCCATTTCTATGGCTGAATAATTAAGTTCATGTTGGTTTAGTGTTCTACTACCATAAGAAATAGGTCTATGGTCCTGTGAGAGGAAAGCACCTAAAGCTATTTGCTAGCATCAGCGGTTAGAAAAAATGGTTTTTTAAAATCGGGATATGCAAGTATGGGATCGTTCATAAGGAGGTATTTTAATTTTTCAAAGGATGAAATATATTGTGGGTCGTTTATGTTAATCTTAGCTCCTTTCTTTAATCCAAGGGTTAAAGGCTTTGCAATGTGTGCAAAATTTGGAATGAATTTACGGAAGAATCCGCATAAGCCTAAGAATGATTTTATTTCTTTCGGGGTTTTCAGGATTGGAAATTTTAGAATATCTTTGACTTTGGGTTTGGTTTGATTCGTTCTGTAGTTATGACGTGACCTAAAAATTCTGTTTCCTTTTTCAAGAACTCGCATTTATCTAATTGTAGTTTTAGATTAGCATTGCGCAATATAGCAAAGACCTTTTTTAGTGATGCCAAATGTTCTTCTAATGAGGTGGAATAAACAATATCGTCTAAGTAAACTAAACAATCTTTATAGATTAAATCTTCTAATAAATTGTTCATACATCTTTGGAATGTCGCTGGTGCATTTTTTAGTCCAAATGGCATTCGTGTGTACTCGTAATGACCATGTTTAGTTGAAAATGCGGTTTTTTCGATTGATTTAGGGTCCATTTGGATTTGATGGAATCCCTTGGCGAGGTCAATGGTTGTAAAATATTGACATTTTCCAAGTTTGTCTAATATTTCATCCATTACTGGTATTGGGAACTTGTCATAGACAGTAATCTCATTTAGACTACGATAGTCGATTACTAGGCGGAACTTTTGTTCCTTGGATGAGTCCTCTTTTTTAGGTACGATCCAGATTGGTGAACAATAGGGCGATTTTGTTTTCCGAATGATTCCCTGTTCTATCATTTCATTAATTTGTTTATTGACTTCTTCGTCAAAGATTTGTGGGTATTTGTATGGGTGTTTGTAAATTGGGTCTTCGTGTTTAGTTCTGATGTTGTGTTTTATTGTACTGGTAAAAGTCAAATTTTCACCTCTTCTATACTGGATATCGCTAAATTCATGCAATATTTTCTTTAACTTTTCTATTTCTTCTGAATTTAAATGATCAAGTCTAAATTCGTTTCTTTCCTCGATACCGTTATTTATTTCATGTGCGAATGCTTCATTTTCGAACTCTGGGGGAGGATAAGGTATTGATTCTTCTTTTTCTTCTTTATTGGTATATTTGAAATAGAATTTGTGATTTGATAATGCTACACTATTTTCTTCGTAATTAATAACGGCCTGACATGCTTTGAGATATTTTCTACCTAATAGTATGTCATATGTTGATGAAAATTTATGGCAATAAAATTTTTGATGGTTGGGGCAAAGTTTGCTTGGTGCAAAAGATACGCTTTTGTTAAGCTCAATTATTCCTTTTATTGTTTGAACATTTTAATTTTCTGATGTTTCTGGAAAGTTGAAATAATTTTCGTTGATAATATTTATTGAAGAGCCTGTATCTATAACGCACTTTAAAGGAATGTTATTGATTTTTAGTTGGGCATAGGGATTTGATTGGAGGTATTCGGTTGATCTATTTGATCCAACTGTTCTGTCTGAGCTATCTGATCCGAGGCGAATTGAATTTTCGGACCATTCCATTTTACTCTGACCACTGGTACTCTTTCTTTGCCTTTTAGTGGGTTGATTTACCACAGGGTTTTGATTCTGAGGTTGATTCTGAATCTGATAATTAAGGGGATTTTCTTGTCTGCCCTGATTAAGATTTTGTTGAAATTCTTCTCGAAGCTGTTGGTTATTTTGGGGATTGGTTTGATTTGAATTATTGTATTTGTGGTTTTGCTTATAATAGTTCTGCCCTGAATTGTTTTGGTTTGATTTGTAATTAGAATTTCCTGAATTACTTTGATTGTTAGTTTTGGGTTTCTCTGTGGAGCTGTTTTCATATTGACCCTCTCTCTGGGCTACTTGTTTCAAATTAGACACTTTTGAAATATCAAACTTCGCTAATGTCATATAAAGCTTGTCTGGTAATCTTTTAATAATGACTAATGTCCCTCGTCGGTTAGAGTTGTAGAATGTAGTCAACTCTCCGTATGAACGTGCTCAGGGTCAAAGCGTTACCATCGAAATTGGGCAACTGTCTAAGCATGGTAAGTGCCTGGTTCAGATGTGTTTCTGATAGTTCTAGTGTCATCTTGGATTAGAATATATTTAGAACTTCAAGATTCGATGTCGCGCTTTTGACTGCACGAAAGGTTCTTTTGCGGATAAAACGAAAAAAAAAATTTTTCGAGGGCTTTGGGCTTTAGTTGCTTACAGCTCCTTTACTTGTTTTTAGCACAAAAAGTCTTGATCACGGGCCAACCTTAGATTTGATATCTGTAGCGGTGGCTTGACACAAGTTTCGCACAATTATTTATTTAATGATACAAAAAAGGTTTTGCTTATTACGCAACCTTAGATTCGATATCCGGAACGGTCGCTTATACACAAAGTTTTGCACGCACTAAATTATTTCGTTTAATCCTACCGACTACGCCAGTAATAAATCCGATTTTCCCAATAAGGAAAAAAAAGATTTGTTTTGTGAGTTAAAAGCAACGTACTTTATTATTTGAATGAAAACTTAGAACTGGTTACAAAAATGTCTTATGGTTATATTTATAAGCTCAATTTGGGAGCCCTTTGGTGGCGTGATTGACATTTGGATGATTTGATTGGTCCGAATTTAATTGCTGAGTTAGCGTTCTCACGTTTTGGTTGTTAGGGGGACAATTATTATTTCAAGTGTTTAATTGTTTATGTTAATTTTATGGATTAGCGTTCATGCGCTTTGGTTTTGAGGGGGACAATTGTTTATAAAAACGGATGTTTACTTTAACGTTATGAATTTTAGGGGGTCAAGTTATGTGGGTGATTGGAGTGGGAAATTGAGTGGTGTGAGTGGATGGAGTGGCGGATATATTACTATACATATAATATAATTATATATAATTTGAAGTTAGAACAAGTTTGTAATAAGAAAAAAACAATAAACTGAAAAAAGTGAAAAGAATCAAAAAGAAAAAAAAAATGGAAAGTGTAAAGACGTTTTGTATGTGAAGAGTTGGATAAGAATTGAACAATGGATTTTTATACGCTGCAGATGTAGGTGTTACGTTTTGCTTTTGCACAGTGGGTCAAAGCTTGGAAGAAAAAGAAGTTAACGTTCATGAAATTATGCCGAGTGGTTAGAACATTTTTTTTTGATGTTGGTTTATTAAACTTTGAATATAAATTGTTATAGGAATTAATAACAATCTAATGTGAATAAGGATGTTTGTTTTGGGATTTTCCCCTAGAGCTGAAAGGAAAATCATGGTAGGGTGGGTAGAGAGCGCGGCTGTAAAAACAACTATACAGCCAACACTGTTACTATTTTCTTCTATTCTCTTTTCTCTATTCTATACCGAGTTTCAGCACAGGGACTTTATTTAAAGTTGCTGACGTGTGAGTGGGTGAAACACCTTCATCAAAGAACCGCCCCAGACGATTGTATTGCTAGCCGCATTAAGAGTCCCGCAGATGAATCGAATAGGCCTGACACAATAAAGTATAGTTTGCCGATTGCAATGGTTGGTGAGCCTTTGTGGTTTCGTATTTATCGATTTTTAGTTAGATATTTAGTGCTGTTGGCATTGAGGCTTTTTACGTTACACCAGTACTTTTCTTTCAAATTGTTTACACATTTCTCAACGCCTAAATGACCTAGTTTCTCGTGACACCTTATTAACTCCCCCTGCATGCGAGTCGGTGCATACAAACACAGTCTTTCCTTAGCTTAGCATCATTGTCTTTTTCTAAATTTTCTCTTAGTTTACGGATTCCGGATATCTTATCTGTTCTGACTGCAATAATAAATCAATATCTTGCGGAGACGCACCCACTACAGCAACCAGATTTGCCGACTCATTTCAATCGAGCTGGTCACTTCTTTCGCTTTGGTTACATAGTAACGATTCTTCACTCTCTTGTATTCTACCCAATCTCGGATCAACAGAACTTTTATTTAAAGAGGCGCAAGTTTTATTGTTAACCAGTTTTAACCGACTTCTTTCTAAACATAGCTCACAAGGCCTAAAACAACTCTTCGCTAAATGAACACACGGGTTTGTCTCAAACGGTCTTAAATAATTCTTCTCTAAAGTAACACACGGTGTTACTTCACACGGGTCTATCTTACACGGGTTTTTCTCACACGGTTTTGAACAAATTATCACTAAAGGAACACACGGTTTTATCTCATTCGAAACAACTCTGTTCAAGAACGGCCCAAGGTCCAATCAAATCTCTACTAAACTCATTTTTCTCTGAGGGAACACATGGTTCTATCAAATCGCTTTCAAACTCAGGGGGGTTTAACGAACTCACATGGTACGACACAAGTTTCATCTTGAATGGCACTCAGCTTGGTCAAATCACTACCAGACACGGCTTAACGCAACTTTCTTCAAAAGCAATATACGGTTCACAAGGTTCTATTGGGGCATTCTGCTCTCTCTTCACTAAGAAATCGCAAGGATCAATATCACGTTCTGCAATATCTTCTAATACGGGCGGACTGGATAAGGCGGATCTGAACGTAAGAATAACGTTTTTAGCGATTTCGTTCATCGGAAATGGACCACCTTGATTAAGCAACTCAGTTAACGGTTTGGCTGTGCGAAACAAATTTGCGAAAATAAGATAATAATCCTAAGCACGAGTGTAATGCTTTGCTGTTAAGTGGTTCTGGGTATTCTTGAATAGCTTTTAATTGTGTATTATTTGGAAAAATTCCTTCTCTGAAATCTCTGAAATACAGCTGGTCCGTTCTTTAGACCAAAAGGCATTTTAGATATTCGAACTGCCCATCGGGTCTAACGAATGCGGTGTATTTAATTGAATCCTCTTACATGCCTACATGGTAAAAACCACTTTTCAAAACTATGACGGAGAAAACGGTCTTGCCCTCCAGGTATTCTAGGCAATCTTCTATCAAAGGCAACGGAAAATGATTGTATATTGCCATGCTTTTTTCGCACTAGGACAATGGCAGACGCATGGGGGGAATTGCTTGGTCGGATTACATTATTGGCTAACAACTCACTGTTTTAGAAACGATTCCTCTTTCATAATATGATAACCTTCTAGGACTACTATGAAATGGTGTTGTATCTGTCAGACATACTCTCAGCCAGGGATTGAAAATGCTATGCTACGTCGGAGTTTTTTTTTTTGCTCCCGCTACTGCTCTGATTTTGAAGGGCTACGTAGCATAGCAGAGAGCACAAACGGAAAACGATTGCTCTTCTGCTCTGCTCCGTAGCATACATCGTCGGAGCACAGAGCAATAGCAAGAGGAAAAAATTTTCGATACGCTATTTGTAGTTGTAGCAATAGTACAAGCATTAAAAGCGAGATGAGAGCGGAGCATATATTTGGGCAACGCTTAATTAATTGAAAATCGGTCAATGTAATGCTCATGCACAATGTCTCGGCCCTCATGCATCTTGTCAAATCCAACTTCACTGCCAATAGTAATATTCCCGGTATTTGCAACTGTTAGCTATTCTCGAAACGGGGTTATTAGGTTTACTACAATTATTATCTAGATCGGTGGTGTTATTATTAATAATATTAAGACATTTAGTAAACCAGGGATTCATAGAAGGATTTGTAAGCAAAAGCAATGGAACTCTTTAATGATATGGGAATCGTTTACATGAAAATACTACTAAAGAGATTACACGATGTTAAATGAGAACCGACGTTTGGCTCGACTTTTAGTGTCCGACTTTGACACACGACTTATAGCCCCCTCTAAGGTGCTCGAATTGACCTTGCATCCGACTATGACGGAAGACCTGAAAACACGTTCGTCTTGTTCGACGCGCAAAACTAACTCCATCGTCGTTATCTCTCATTCGTTCGTTATCCCTCTTCATCGTCTTTATTCACACGCTCACGTTCTCTCTTTGATCATTCTCTCGTCTCTCGTCTTCGTGTACATCGTGAAATCCATTAAATTAGTCATAGGACTGTGAGAAAGTATATCCCTTCAAAGGTAGGGCTGGGCAGTAGAATCCGTGATGAAAAGGATTCTATTAGAGAGTTTAACTGATATGGAGGTCATTTAAGAAAAAACATGCTGAAATGAGTGAAGAATAGATATAGATAGATTTTTTCCTTTTTATTTTAATATTGATTTATAAATTAGTTTTATAGAAATCACTTGCATTAATTAATGTCTATCTGTTGGAAATATAATTGTAATAATCCCAAGTACACCAATGAAGACTTTCTTTACTGTTTTCTGTGTGACAATGTAATCACACTCTCACACTCTCTCTTTGATCGTTGTCTCGTCTTCGTGTTCAGTGGGATTGATGGACATCGCAAATGCTTATCCCACATTTGGCCATTCTGATTACGCATTCGACCCGAATGGCTGGGTCATCTTCCTCGTCGTGTGGGTTAGGCTCCAGGGCTTCATGAGATCTCTCAGTTGATGGTCGTCTTTGGTCCTTATCTTCACGGCAGTTAGTAACTCATCGAATTGATAGCCTGCTGAACTTCGGTAACATGTCGATAGCACTTCGTCGAATCATCAACGCTTAATTTCGACACCTTGGCTGTTTACTCTCGGAAGTGGTGTGGTCGTCTTAACGTGTTTGCTACCTTCGCTGTCGTCGTACTTTAGAAAATCTTGGGATGTATAGGCGGAACCCCGAGATAATAAACGCAGGGTTGCCATGGTTGGTTATGGTAACTTAAAAGTGAGGCTGCATATTTCTGAAGAGGATGCAACAAGCCTTCTTGCTTGCCAACTTTACGGCTACTGATAATACAAGGAATGTAGCATTCGATATATTTTTGGTTTTTTTCTTCGAGATGCGGTATAAAGTATTCTCTGCAAATGAAGTCTTTCGATATTTTCGCCCCGAAATGTACTTTGTTATGGGCCTGACCAATACTCTGCTTTTGCATTGCGTTAAGGACATCGGCTTTCAGAAAACAATCATCATAAGTTTTCGAATTGTCTTTCAAAACTTCTATAAAAGCTCTCATTTTCTCATGCCAACGCTGATTCCATAGTCGGTAATTTGCTTAATTGGATATCTCATGCGGGTACCTGGACGGTGTAAAACGTCAAAATCGTATTCTTGAAGGAAAAGTCGCAATACGTGATTGGCTTGAAATTAGAGCTGGAAAAAACATCGATGGTACTATCGATGCATCGATGGTTTTGTATTTTTATAAAACATCGATGTTTGGCCAGCACTATCGATGTTTTCTTTCTTTTACAATTCTTCGAGGGAAAAGCATTTAAAGAAGAGTTTTCTGTTTTGTATTTTGCAATTTAATTTTGAAAGTAGATTTTACTTCATTACAGTTAATATTATCCTCCTTACAAAAGTTTTTAAAAAATAACCAACAAATTTCTATTTGTGCCTGCATCGTCCTGCGAGTCGGAACTACTATCTAGCACGCCAGACCAAATAATATCGGATACACTTTTCTCCTTGAAATCTTGTGACGTAAAGAAACTTTTGTTTTTAAACAAAAATCTCAAAAATGATCCCTTACCCTTGTTTTTTTTTTTATATAACCTTAAATCTTGCTTAGTCGCTTCGTTTTTATTTAGTATCGCTTTAACTATTGTTGCTTTGTAGTTTACGGGATAAGGTTCACCGACGACTAGACATCTTTGCACTAAAATTGCCCCAAAGCATTCAAGGGATCCATCATGGTAAACTTCAGATTCATACGCCTGGTTGTAGATACAACCAAATTTTGATGCATTCTTGGTCAATTTGGTCATAGGCTTTGCAATAAACTTTCTAAAGAATTCCGCCAAAACCTAAGAAACTTCCTTAACGGATTTTTAAACATCGCAACAGCTTCAATTTTATCTGGAGATGGATATATCTTATTATTCCCGACAATGTGCCCCAAAAATTGTATTTTCTTTAAAAAATGACACTTCCCCAGACTTAGCTCTAAACCATGCAGGTTACGATTACCTCTTTTAGATTCCTAACAGCTTCATCTTCATCTCTGGTAAAGATGATAACAGCGTCCACGTGTGTCTTCTTTTGGATAAATGCCGAAATATTGTATTTATATGTCTTTGGAATACTCCAGGCAAATTAATAATTCAAACGTAACCATCTTGAACTGGTACAGACAACAGTGGGTCTTAAACGACGTATACCTTCGAATGAAATAATTCGTTCTTTAAATAAATAAATCATCTTTATTATTCGCGACTTATGTTTTGAGAATTCGTATTTCATCACTTTCATTTTCGAACTTTTCTGCTCTTAGACCATGTCGACTAAATACAATGTCTCTCACTCAAGACAAACAGTTTCGCGATACCTTTTAACGCCTTCATCGCGAACAGAAACTTTTCGAAATAGTTTCAGCACATCAGCGTAGCTTGCTTATTGAATTCGTTAATCCAAACTTCTACTGCAATAGTATGAATGAATGTTCTCTTCCACGTCGCGAAAACTTATGGCAATCTATTTCTCTCTTCGTTTATTCGTCTGTATTCGTCGTTTTTGTTGTTCCCGTTTGATCTCTCTTGCGGCATATTGCTCAAATTATTCTATGTTGATACGTTTTTGGCTGTAGCTATCGACTCATCGATCTGTCTCGTCGTCTATTTCATCATCTATTTCGTCTTCTGCTTCGTTTTCTGCTTCTGACGCCAAAAAATTGTTGAACTTCGAATTCATGAAAATGTGCAATGAAAGGTCGTCGACACTGTTGTTGACACCCAATATATTGCAAATCGAAACAAGATCACCGTTCTTCAAATTTCGTCATACATATTCCTCTTTTGCTTCGTACTTCGCGTTCGTTTCAACTTAATCGAAACCAGAAAATTCTCAAATTCTTCGAAAATACGACTAAATAGAGCTTACACGATGTTAAATGGCAATCGACGTTTGGCTTGGTTCGACTTTGGAGTCCGCTAAGACGCTTCGACTTTTCGAGCCCGACTTTGGCGCTCGACTTTTAGTGTCCGACTTCTACACTCGACTTTTAGCACCCATCTATGGTAATCGACTTGACTTTGCATCCGACTATGATGCAAGACCTCAAAACACGTCCGTCTTGTTCGACGCGCAAAACCAACTCCCCCGTCGTCATCTCTCATTCGTTATCACATGCTCGCGCTGTCTCTTTGATCGTAGTCTCGTCTCTCGTCTTCGTGTACTGTGGGATTGATGCAAATGGCAATTGATCATCCCACATATATTCTTGGTCATCACAACGAGACGAGTTCAAATAGCCATGTCCGTCCGTCTGTCCGTCCTTTTGGATCAGCGCAAACTCCCCTTAGACCGTAAGAACTACAGAGCTGAAATGATGACTTGTATATGACGCATTGAGCCGGATCGGACCACTATATCGTATAGTTCCCATACAAACGGCAAAGTCATGAAACAATGAATTTTCTCAATAACTTTGCTACTTTCCAGGTATACCATATACCAGTAAAATAAATATTTAAAATTTATAAATAACAAATGCATTTACGTATTTTGTAATAATTATATTCACAAACTTTTTACAAGCATATCTCAGTATCGCTCACCCAAGGATATGTACACACTAGCGTCGCCACCAGTCAACAGGTTTATAAATTTTTATATTTTAATTGACATGTGTCAATAACATGTTTGAATATGAAAAGTATGTTCTTTATTAATAGCATGTTTCATAAATTTGAATTACTTAAATCGTTATTGAACTAGAAGCGTTTAAAAAATACACTAAATATTTTTATACCCTTTGCAAAAAGGGTATATTAATTTTGGTCAGAAGTGTGCAACGCATAGAAGGAAGCATCTCCGACCATATAAAGTATATATTCTTGATCAGCATGACGAGACGAGTTCATATAGCCATGTCCGTCCGTCTGTCCGTCTGTCCGTCCGTCTGGATCAACGCAAGTCACGAACAGTGACTTTTCTCAATAAATTCGGTTTTTTCTGAGCTATTGTCGTGAAATTTAATATTGGTGAGTTTATTATACATATAAACGACTATGCCAAATTTGATCAAGATCGCGTGACTATATCATATAACGATCGGTCAAAAACAGTGACATTTCTTAATAATTTCGTTACTTTTAACGCGATTGCTTTCAAATTAAATATTTGTCAGTTTAATATATCTGTTAGTGAATGTGCCGAATTTGATACAGATCGGGTAACTATATCATATAGCTCCTATAGGAACGATCGGTGAAAACAGTGACTTTGATCATATCGTCGTTATTTGCCATGCTAAGATTGTAGGCCGTTCTTTCGGAAACATTAGCCTTTTTAGATAAAACGATTTTCCACTTTGATGGCTATAGGTAAGGAAACAGTTACCAAAAAAGTTGGTTTTTAACTTTGGTGGAATACAACTAACAAGGATCAACTAGTATCACAACCGGACTACATACACTAGGTAGGTGAAATATTTACCTATCAAATGTATGTATATGGTCCCAATATGCGGAGCCCTGCGACACCGATGCAGAAGCCAATAAACTAAGGTAACCTAGTCTAAAAAAGGCGCTGCAAGGTATAAGAAAGAAGAAGAGCGCATGCGATAACATTGCGTAAAGCTGTTTTGTAAATACTACGTGTTCACATAGCCTTTCTACAATGTTAGATTGCTAATTACCTGCTTTGCATTTTTCCAAAACTGTCAAGGCCGGTAAATGTTTTTTAAGATGATAAAAAATTGGTTCTAGTTGCTTTTTATTACCGTTTACCTAATGTGATGTTAATATTAAGTTTGCGTTCTACCTAGTTAATTAAAAAACCAGAGGGCCGGGGCTAACTTCGACCGCGTCAAAGTTTTTATACCCTTGCAACTTTTTTGGTAACTCTTTCCTTACCTATAGCTATCAAAGTGGAAAAACGTTTTATCTAAAAAGGATAATGTTTGCGAAAGAACGGCCAACAGTCGTAGCATAGGAAATTCACGACAATAGCTCAGAAAATAACGAAGTTATTAAGAAAAGTCACTGTTCGTGACTTTGCTGTTTGTACGGGAGCTATATGATATAGTGGTCCGATCCGGCTGAATCCGAGATATACAACGCCTGCAGTATAAGCCTAGTATAAGCCTACATGCAAAATTTCAGCTCTGTAGCTCTTACGGTCTAGGAGGAGTTTGCGTTGATCCAGACGGACGGACGGACGGACGGACGGACGTACAGACGGACGGACGGACATGGCTATTTGAACTCGTCTCGTCGTGCTGATCAAGAATATTTATACTTTATATGGTCGGAAATGCATCCTTCGATGCGTTGCACACTTTTGACCAAAATTAATATACCCTTTTTGCAAGGGTATAAATATAATATAAAGTGCTAATTATTCCCCTCGTTGCGACAGTTTATTTTTAACTTCATAAGTGTAATCACCTTTAATCCTTATAAATCCTTAAATAAATAGTATTTGTCAATAAATTTCAGGACAATTTTATTTATTAGTGCATTAGTGGATATTCAGAGTAGGAAGGAGATTATATAAGCTCTCTCGGAAGCTAGGACTGAAAGTTGACTGCCCAAAGCACGGATACGGAAACACGAATGATGAAAATATTTCAAGGAGTTTTTTTTGAAAATAATAAAATGGCGTCTTTAATAACAGGGATTAGTCAAGAGATCATTAAAAGGTACATATGATTTTGGCTCACGTAAAGGATTTAATAGAATGTCAGTGTTTACCGATTGGAGCGCTATCTGAAGAAGCACAGGAATGTAAAAACAAGGACTACAAAAGGTTCACATACACTAATACATTAAAAACCTCTCGTGTTAGGCAAAATGAAGTTCTTTTTAAAATGCTGGCAGCCTCTTCCGACCCACTTATTGCATCACTGAGACACGTGTGATCACGAAAGGATTTGGAAAATAGCAAATGTTAAGTTTATTAGATATTGAAGTAAATATTAAAAATTATTTTGACAAAAAATGTAAAAATTTTTTATTTTTGGATTTTTGTAAATATGTTAGAAAATCAAAATAAAACATTGAAAAATGTTACATAGTCGTTTAAAATAATGGTAAATTCCGTCTGTGCTAAAAAAATTGTTGAAATTATTCTCTCTCAACTCAATGCATGCATGATGACACACATACGAATATATATATGTAACTTTGTATACTCTCTCTCGAGATGCGTTAAAGAGAACAATGACTCGATGAGAGACAAATAGAAGTTAGTCGCGAATAAACTGCACAACCAACCACACGCATTCTGTTTTATTATAACAATAGGTTATGGACCCAGGTGGAATGTGGCGTCAGGCATATTGGCAAGGCCAACTACGGGGGAGAACACCGGATGGACGACGCTGGATCAGAAGGCATTGGCAATGATCACCTTGAGCGTCAAGACTTCACAGTTGGGACATGTGAAGCTCTGTGCAAGTGCACATGAGGCTTGGAAGAAGCTTCAGGAAGCTCATCAACCCAGAGGACCCGTTAAAAAAGTAGCTCTTTTCAAGAAATTGCTAAGTAAACGCATACAGGAGGGTCAAAGCATATCGAGTTATTTGTCGGATTTCAAGGAAATCTTGGACAAACTTGCTGGCGTTGGAATTGAAATATTGAACGAGCTTCTAACGATTATTTTGCTATCCAGTCTTCCAGACGAATTCGACAATTTCGTTGTCGCCATAGAGACGCGCGACAGTTTGCCGAGTTTCGACATGTTATGCATAAAACTGAGAGAAGAAGGAGAACGCAAGAGGGAGAGCGAAAAACCGATCGAGAGCGCAAAAGCGTTTACAGTGGTGGAAAAGCAATCGATGCAGAGAGACAATTGGAAGAAAAAGCAAAAAGTTTTGAACTGTTTTGCGTGTGGCGGCAAAGGCCATTTTAAAGCGAATTGTCCCAGTGTAAACGGTCGGAAGGTTGCATCGAACCCGAATAAGGCAGTACAGTCATCGTTAGGTTTGCTGAACGCGTTGGACGCGAAATGTTTGGAACGATCGAACTGGTGTCTGGACAGTGGCGCCACCAGCCATATGTGTTGTAACAGAGATTTGTTTTCAACATTTGTAAAACATTCGGAGAAAATTGTTTTGGCTGATAATAACTTTCTTCAGGCTGAAGGAAAGGGCGAGGTAAAGCTGAATATGGTTTCACGTATACTTACATTAAAGAATGTATTGTATGTACCCAAAATGAGAGGTAATTTCGTGTCGGTGAGCAAAGCAGTTGAACATTGAAGCATCGTTGAATTTGGACACTAGTATGCACGAGTGATCCAAAAGGGCGAATGCATTGTGAAAGCGGACAAAGTTGGCCGTTTGTATATTTTTGGAACAGCACCGAGCGAATGCTATGCCATTGAACAGTCTTACGAAGATTTGTGGCATAAAAGGTACGGACATCTCAACTATGGCAGTTTGGCTGAAATTGCACGAAAGGATTTGCATGGTAAGCAAGATCACAGTACAGCCATTTCCAGATTCGACCAAGAACAGAGCTAAGAAAATCTTGGAGCTGGTGCATTCAGATGTTTGCGGTCCGTTCGATACAAAAAGCCTTGGAGGCAGCAGATACTTTTTGACATTTATCGATGACAGGTCACGTCGCATATTTGTATATTTCCTGAAGGGAAAGGATGAAGTATTTGGAAAGTTTGTCGAGTTTAAAAACGTGGCAGAGCGGCAAACTGGAAAGAAGCTAAAGTGCATTCGGAGCGACAATGGTCGCGACTACGTCAACAAATCGTTTGACGAGTTTCTGAAGGGCAATGGAATATTGCGGCAGCTCACGGTACCATACACGCCGCAGCAGAACGGTGTAGCAGAGAGAGTTAACAGAACTCTTGTGGAGATGTCAAGATGCTTGCCCATCCAGTCTGGTCTACATCAATCTCTTTGGGCTGAGGCAGTTTATACAGCTGCTTATCTGCGGAATAGGTCACCAACTCGAGCCCTGGTTAACATGACTCCTATGGAAGCATGGAATGGTAAGAAACCATCAATAAGTCATTTAAAAGTTTTTGGGTCTATTGCAGTGGCACTGGACAAAGGACATCATAAGGGTAAGTTTGATCCAAAGGGCAAAGAATACCGAATGGTTGGTTATTCTCGAAATGCGAAAGTATATCGGTTGTACGACGCCGAAACCAGGCAAGTTGTTGAGAAGCGGGACGTTTTGTTCGACGAGCGTTTCGGCAATGGCGATTCGAATGGTGATATCGTCAAGTTTGATTTTCCATATACGGATGATCAGGATTCTGTTGATGCAGCAGATCACTTGAGCAGTACAGACGACTCTGATGCAGAGGTCAGCGAGAAGGGCAGCAGTAGCGAAGATTTCGACATGGCAGTTGAACAAGAAGTGGCAGAACCTGTGGTTGAACAACGTGTTGGACCCGGCAGGCCGAAGCTGATTCGAACTGGAAGGCCTGGCAGACCAAAGAAGCAGTTCAATATTTTAAGCGCATTGATTACAAGTGAGGTGATCATACCAGAGACCTATGAGGAGGCGCTTAGTAGTCCGTTTGCTTCGCATTGGCGTGAGGCTATGCAAAAGGAGTATGATTCCTTGATGTCAAATCACACTTGGCAGCTTAGTACGCTACCGGAAGGGTATAAACCTGTTGGCTGCAAGTGGGTCTACAGTGTAAAGCGTGATGCAAAGGGAGAAGTCGAGCGTTTTAAGGCGAGACTAGTAGCAAAAGGATGTTCACAGCGCTATGGAGTGAACTACAATAAAACATACTCGCCTGTATGTCGCTTGGAGAGTGTTCGATTCATCTTGGCCCTAACAGCGAACTGCGCTTTAAAAGTTTTTGGGTCTATTGCAGTGGCACTGGACAAAGGACATCATAAGGGTAAGTTTGATCCAAAGGGCAAAGAATACCGAATGGTTGGTTATTCTCGAAATGCGAAAGTATATCGGTTGTACGACGCCGATAATTGTATTTACACCAGATGGATGTATGCACGGCTTACTTAAACAGTGATTTGGGCGATACCGTATACATGAGGCAGCCCGAAGGATACGCAACTGAAGACAAAAGTAAGGTACTTCTGTTGAAAAAGGCGTTATATGGACTCAAACAGTCTGGACGGGAGCGGAACTCCAAACTCGATAGTGTTTTGCGAGCTAATGGTTTCATACCTTGCGACAATGAACCATGTCTATACAAACAGCAAGCAAAAGGTAATCTATCATTAATCCTTGTCTATGTAGACGATCTTCTTATAGGATGCCAGGAGAAATCGGATCTTGACAGGATTAAGTCAGCTATTATGGCAGCGTTTGAATGTGTTGACAAGGGACCTGTGCGTTTGTTCCTTGGCATGGAGGTTCACCGTGATGGCGAACTTGGCGAAATATCATTGGGTCATTCACAGTACATCAAGGATCTACTGGAGCGATATGGCTATGCTCAGTGCAGATCAGCTGCAACACCGTTAGAAGCAGGGTATCAGGTAGCCTGCGATAAAATGGAGTGTAAAAGGGTTGATGCAACTCTTTATCAGTCAATGATAGGCGAGCTAATGTGGCTTGCGTTGACTACTAGACCAGACATACTCCACTCAGTATCGAAGTTGGCTCAACGTAACAAGGACCCCCATAATGAACACCTTGCAGCCATAAGCATGTTTTACGATATTTGGCTTCGACAGTTGGCTTCAAGATTCATTACAAGCAGTCGGATGCGGCGTTTACTGGTTTCGTGGACGCAGATTGGGCAGGCGATAGGATTGATCGCAAGTCTTATACAGGATATGTATATTTTCTGGCTGGCGGACCGATATCATGGAAATCGGAGAAGCAGCGGAGTGTTGCTCTTAGCAGCACCGAAGCAGAGTACATGGCGTTATCAACAGCGTGCAAAGAAGCCATTGTATTGCGTCGATTAATAATCGGTTTGCGGTTTGGTTGCGGAGAGGAAGATACATCTACCGTTTTGTATGGCGATAACCTCAGCGCGCAGCAATTGGCTAAGAACCCGGTACACCATTCAAGGACGAAGACATTAGATATCATTTTGTTAGACAAGTAGTTAATGATGGTCAGATTGTTTTAAAGTATAAGTCTACTAATGAAATGATAGCTGATATCCTAACCAAGAATCTTGCGAAGAAGAAGCATGTAGAGTTTACAAATTTGTTAAGTATAAGATAAATTTGTGGACATACTTGCATTGAGGAAGGGTGTTGAAATTATTCTCTCTCAACTTAATGCATGCATGATCACACACATACGAATATATATATGTAACTTTGTATACTCTCCCTCGAGATGCGTTAAAGAGAACAATGACTCGATGAGAGACAAATAGAAGTTAGTCGCGAATAAACTGCACAACCAACCACACGCATTCTGTTTTATTATAACAATAGGTTATGGACCCAGGTGGAATGTGGCGTCAGGCATATTGGCAAGGCCAACTACGGGGGAGAACACCGGATGGACGACGCTGGATCAGAAGGCATTGGCAATGATCACCTTGAGCGTCAAGACTTCACAGTTGGGACATGTGAAGCTCTGTGCAAGTGCACATGAGGCTTGGAAGAAGCTTCAGGAAGCTCATCAACCCAGAGGACCCGTTAAAAAAGTAGCTCTTTTCAAGAAATTGCTAAGTAAACGCATACAGGAGGGTCAAAGCATATCGAGTTATTTGTCGGATTTCAAGGAAATCTTGGACAAACTTGCTGGCGTTGGAATTGAAATATTGAACGAGCTTCTAACGATTATTTTGCTATCCAGTCTTCCAGACGAATTCGACAATTTCGTTGTCGCCATAGAGACGCGCGACAGTTTGCCGAGTTTCGACATGTTATGCATAAAACTGAGAGAAGAAGGAGAACGCAAGAGGGAGAGCGAAAAACCGATCGAGAGCGCAAAAGCGTTTACAGTGGTGGAAAAGCAATCGATGCAGAGAGACAATTGGAAGAAAAAGCAAAAAGTTTTGAACTGTTTTGCGTGTGGCGGCAAAGGCCATTTTAAAGCGAATTGTCCCAGTGTAAACGGTCGGAAGGTTGCATCGAACCCGAATAAGGCAGTACAGTCATCGTTAGGTTTGCTGAACGCGTTGGACGCGAAATGTTTGGAACGATCGAACTGGTGTCTGGACAGTGGCGCCACCAGCCATATGTGTTGTAACAGAGATTTGTTTTCAACATTTGTAAAACATTCGGAGAAAATTGTTTTGGCTGATAATAACTTTCTTCAGGCTGAAGGAAAGGGCGAGGTAAAGCTGAATATGGTTTCACGTATACTTACATTAAAGAATGTATTGTATGTACCCAAAATGAGAGGTAATTTCGTGTCGGTGAGCAAAGCAGTTGAACATTGAAGCATCGTTGAATTTGGACACTAGTATGCACGAGTGATCCAAAAGGGCGAATGCATTGTGAAAGCGGACAAAGTTGGCCGTTTGTATATTTTTGGAACAGCACCGAGCGAATGCTATGCCATTGAACAGTCTTACGAAGATTTGTGGCATAAAAGGTACGGACATTGGCTGACAGTTTGGCTGAAATTGCACGAAAGGATTTGCATGGTAAGCAAGATCACAGTACAGCCATTTCCAGATTCGACCAAGAACAGAGCTAAGAAAATCTTGGAGCTGGTGCATTCAGATGTTTGCGGTCCGTTCGATACAAAAAGCCTTGGAGGCAGCAGATACTTTTTGACATTTATCGATGACAGGTCACGTCGCATATTTGTATATTTCCTGAAGGGAAAGGATGAAGTATTTGGAAAGTTTGTCGAGTTTAAAAACGTGGCAGAGCGGCAAACTGGAAAGAAGCTAAAGTGCATTCGGAGCGACAATGGTCGCGACTACGTCAACAAATCGTTTGACGAGTTTCTGAAGGGCAATGGAATATTGCGGCAGCTCACGGTACCATACACGCCGCAGCAGAACGGTGTAGCAGAGAGAGTTAACAGAACTCTTGTGGAGATGTCAAGATGCTTGCCCATCCAGTCTGGTCTACATCAATCTCTTTGGGCTGAGGCAGTTTATACAGCTGCTTATCTGCGGAATAGGTCACCAACTCGAGCCCTGGTTAACATGACTCCTATGGAAGCATGGAATGGTAAGAAACCATCAATAAGTCATTTAAAAGTTTTTGGGTCTATTGCAGTGGCACTGGACAAAGGACATCATAAGGGTAAGTTTGATCCAAAGGGCAAAGAATACCGAATGGTTGGTTATTCTCGAAATGCGAAAGTATATCGGTTGTACGACGCCGAAACCAGGCAAGTTGTTGAGAAGCGGGACGTTTTGTTCGACGAGCGTTTCGGCAATGGCGATTCGAATGGTGATATCGTCAAGTTTGATTTTCCATATACGGATGATCAGGATTCTGTTGATGCAGCAGATCACTTGAGCAGTACAGACGACTCTGATGCAGAGGTCAGCGAGAAGGGCAGCAGTAGCGAAGATTTCGACATGGCAGTTGAACAAGAAGTGGCAGAACCTGTGGTTGAACAACGTGTTGGACCCGGCAGGCCGAAGCTGATTCGAACTGGAAGGCCTGGCAGACCAAAGAAGCAGTTCAATATTTTAAGCGCATTGATTACAAGTGAGGTGATCATACCAGAGACCTATGAGGAGGCGCTTAGTAGTCCGTTTGCTTCGCATTGGCGTGAGGCTATGCAAAAGGAGTATGATTCCTTGATGTCAAATCACACTTGGCAGCTTAGTACGCTACCGGAAGGGTATAAACCTGTTGGCTGCAAGTGGGTCTACAGTGTAAAGCGTGATGCAAAGGGAGAAGTCGAGCGTTTTAAGGCGAGACTAGTAGCAAAAGGATGTTCACAGCGCTATGGAAGAACATTGGCGAAATGCATTTGCTAAAAAAAATATTGTTCTCTGAAGGTACCCCCACATTAATGCATTTTTCTCGAAACCGAAAAAATTAAATTAAAACAAAAATTTCATCTATTCTTAATAATTTAAGGCTTTATTTGCTTAAAAAAGTTAATAAATAGTTGAAAAATTAAAAAATAATAAATAAATGAAGTAAACCAAATTGACCAAATTCGAAAACCAAATTGATGTCTATTAAATTCTCACTAAAAAATCACTCTACAACACACTAGCACTCTAGCGCCGCCACTAGCCAACGGCCAATTCTGCCTTATGGATCGCGTAGCAAATACGTTCATACGTATATTTTGCATGTTTCTAGTCCGATTGGTGTGCCAAATTTGATCGCGAAGGTCAAAAAATTTCAAGAGCCAATCGGTTTTTTCTAAATTATGGAGGCGGAAGTGGGCGTGGCAACATATTAAAATATATATATTCTGCGCCCAAACTAAGCCAGTATACATACTAAATTTGGTGACTTTAGCTTTGTTAGTTTTCGAGAAAATCAGTTTTATTAATTTTCGGGGCGGCAATGGACGTGGCAAAATTTTGAAATAGTTAATATCTGCGTGTCTATTAAACTAGCTTACATACCAAATTTAATGTCGGTAGCTTACATAGTTTTTAAGAAAATCTGTTTTTTGAAAATTCCGGCGGCGGAAGGGGGCGTGGCAAAAAGTTGGAAAATTTTTTTGCGCGCGCTAACTAAACGAGTATTTAAACCAAATTTGAAGTCTCTATCTGCTATACTTTTTAAGAAAAACAGTGTTGTGTAAATTCTGGGGAGTAAGGGGCGTGGCCAAAATTCCAATTAACTCTATATATTTACATACCACACGAGTCTACATACCAAATTTAGTGGCTCTAGCTCTTATAGTCTCCGAGATCTGCGTGTTCATACAGACGGAAGGACGGACAGACGGACATGGCTAGATCGACTCGGTTGTTGATCCTGATCAAGAATATATACACTTTGTTTGCTCGGAGATGCTTCCTTCTGCCTGTTACATACATCTTTGCGACTTTCATATACCATTTCACCCTTTGGGTGTATGGTATAAAAATACCAAAGGCGCTGTAACTTTGGTTCTATTGGTTTGACGCTAAAAATTTAGGATAATATTCTTCAGAAACTGTACTTTAAAAAAAAACAATAAAAATAATCGATTTTTATACCGAGCACAACATATACATGTAACCCCTTAACAGAGGGTTAACAGAGGGCCGTCGCTAACTCGAGTTTAACAGTGTTGGTAACTGGACGGACATTTATCTATAAGCTACATATGCGACGGGATGCCATTAGAATCTGAAATCTGACAGGCAATATGTCATCCAGTAAACGTCTTTAGAGGTAACTCTATTTAACCAGTGACAATGAGCACATAATATGGCATAAACTATTTTTGAACCTTACACCCATACGGTGAAATCGTATATTAATGTCGCCGAAATGTATATAACAGGAGAAGACCTACTTACACAATTTATCTTTGGCTGGCAACAGTCTTTGTATGTAAAACAATAGAAGTATTTCAGCCTCAAGTTTTTGGGTTGAGGAATTTTTAGTATAACTGTGGGATTATACTTTGCCTTACTATATTCCTTATTATTATTG
>NW_025814678.1:0-62557 GCF_018902025.1 Drosophila willistoni | reverse complement strand
TTCAACTTCATGGGTTTAACAGAGTTATTGATGGATATATATACATTAGTAGTGAATATATTATTTGTGTGGTAGAACTATGAGAAACACGACCGGCACAGACGGTGCCATACGAGAGTGCGTCTTGACGCGTATAGTTGCCAGATGGGCGGGTTCCCCTCAGATGGCGCAATACTTCCCCTCTTATTTCTCTATTTTTTGTACTCCCAACAGTGTCACACAGGACTCATGCTTTGCTGTTCCTAGTCCTTTGGTTAAAACGTCTGCGGGCATTTCACTTGTTGAGATGTAATCAATGCGAAGGTCCCTTTGTCCACCAGTTCCCTTATAAAGTGATGACGGATGTCGACATGCTTTGTCCTCTTGTGGAATAGAGGATTTCGTGTGAGTTGGCCAGCTCCTTGATTGTCGTTGTAGATTATGGTGGAACGGAGCGAGCCAAAAATCTCTTGTAAGAAAGATCTTAGATGTACAGCCTCATTAGACGTCTCAGATAGGGCCATGTATTCCGCCTCTGTACTAGAAAGAGCGACAGTTCGCTGCTTACGGGATTCCCAACTTATTGGTGCGTTTGCCATCTTAAATGCGAAACCTGTAAAAGATCTACGATCATCAATATTAGCAGCCCAGTCGGCATCAGCATAGCCAACCAAATCTTTTCCGGTTTTTCTATATATTAGTCCATGGTCTTGAGTACCCTTCAAATAACGAAGTACCCTTTTGGCTGCAACCCAGTGTTGTTTCCCGTAACAATTATTATACTGGCTAAGAAGACTTACGTATTTGCAATGTCAGGGCGCGTCGACACTGCAAGCCACATTAGAGCACCTATCAAGCTTTGATATGGGACGCCTGATACTTCATCCAGGTCCGGTTTTGTCTTTGGCACAATTGATTTGAAATTTTCTCGCTGCGTTCATAGGTGTGCTCACTGGTTTACAGTCCTCCATGTTGAATTTCTTAGTATATCCTTTACATACCTTGATTGACCCAAAGAACATTCACCTTTTCTTATTTTGAAGAAATCGATACCCAGGCAATAAGACAGTTTTCCTAAATCCTTCATTTCAAAATTACGTGTTAATTCGCCTTTCAGCTGTGTTAGTAGCTTGTTATTATTCGTTGCGACTATGAATATCGACATACAGTGAAACGATAATAATCCCATTACCTTGTTTTTTCATATACACACAAGGATCGGCTGCAAGTGGCTGCAAGTTCATTTCCTTCAATTTGCAATCCAGTTTCTTATCCACTGGCGTCCACTCTGCTTTAATCCATACAAAGCTTTCTTTATTACATACTTATCGTCGGTGTATCTCTGCTTTCTTTTTCCGTAAGTATTTCGGTGAATTCTGGTGGAACCTTTAAATACAGTTCTTCCTCTATGTCTCCATTTAGATATGCGCTGTTAAAATCAAATTGATGAAGGTCGAGGTCGAGTTCCACGGCGATTGCTATCAGTGTTCTTATGATCCTATACGAGCCTACAGGGGAATAAGTTTCATTATAATCAATTCCTCTCTTTGAGTGAAACCTTTTGCTACTAGACGAGCCTTGCGGCTATCCACTTCGCCGTTTGGTTATACTTTGTGCGGAGAACCCACTTGGTTTCTATGACTTTCTGATTCCTCTCTCGCTTTACTGTTTCCAAAGTCTTATTCTTTTGTAGCGCTTTATACTCACTTATCAAGGCGTTTTTCCACTCAATTGCATTTGGACCACTTAGAGCTGCGCGCGTTGACGATTCATCTCCGATGCTTATTAGTGACGATGCCTCATAAAATTCTCTCCTCATCAGATTCCGGTTCAGGCTCATTTCCGATGGTTGACTGGATTTGACTTCATTATAGATGAGCTTGGGACGACCAGGTTTTCCTGTATGCACTTTCTGGTCTTCCAGGTCCACGTCTTGCAGTACTGGTTCTTCTTGGACATTTTCTTCAATATCGGCATTCTCTCTGGGGTATTCCTCGGGAACGACACGCCTCTTCTTGAAAATCATCTTCCTGACTATGTTCCTCTTGATATTCCGCATTGACTGCACTCAGCTCTGAGAATTCTTCAAATTCATGATCGTGCCAAAAATATTGGTGAATATGACGTCACGACTTCTTAATACCATTTTGGCTTCGGGATCATATAGTCTGTAGGCTTTGGCATCATTACAGTAACCTATAAATATACAACGTTTAGATCTTGGACTGAATTTACTCTTTGCACGTTGTCAAGCGAGTATACAATTTGACCAAATGGCGCAAATGTTTGATAGATGCAATACGATGATTCCATAATGTAAAAGGGACTTCTCCCCGTAGACTTTTGGATGGCATCTATTCCGTAACTAATTTGCAGTGTTTATTGCCTCAGCCCAGTAGCTATTGGTAGTACGGCTTGGATCATCATGCAGCGAGCCATTTCCACAAGAGTTCGATTCTTCCTTTCAGCCGTTCCATTTTGTTGTGGGTGTATTCCACTGAATGCTCGTGCTTTATACCTGCGGCTTTTAAATACTTATTAAACTCATTATTGTATACTCGGTTCCATTGTCTGATCTAAAACGTTTAATCTTTTTTCCAGTTTGAGTTCGACGTATACCTTAAACTCCTTGAATTTGTTAAAACTTCTGATTTACTTTTGATAGTATACAATTCGCACCATTTCGAAAAATCATCTATAAATGTAACAAAGTATCGACTACCTCCATGACTACTTACTCGCATTGGTCCACTTACATCGCTATGGATTAGTTCTAGTAGTTCTTTGATTTGGAGTCGGATGCAGGAAACGGTTTTCGTGATTGCTTCCCCTTAATGCATGCTTCGCAGATTGGTAGACTCTCATTATATTTACGCATGCACCATGTACTCTTCCTTTTGGATGACATCTTTTAAGTCCTTTTCGTTTAAGTGACCAAAACGTTCATGCCACTCCCTGATACTTGTTTTGTTCCGACTGCTAAATGGCTTTCTTCACTCATTTCCTCGACATGTATAGGTCATGTTTCGCTGTGCGACAAAAACTACTTGCCCATTGGATACCTGTATTATTCTGCAAAATTCTTATTAAATAACATATTAAAACCGTGTCACATATCTTCGCTATTGACAGTAGATTTTCTCTAATATCTGGTACATACAGTGTGTTCAAAAGGTTTGCATAAAACTTACAGTTTGATTTAAAAGTTACCGACCCGATTCCATTAATTGCTGTATTTTCGCCGTTTGCTAGTTTTAACTCTTGCATTTTCTGCATACGTTTTATTAAACCTTCCTTCTCTGAACAAATATGTGACGTTGCTCCAGAGTCCAGGCACCATCCCTTTAGGCTTGTGCGTGTAAGATTTGCTTCTTGTATGTACATACTTGAATATGACTCACTGTTTTCTCCGGAGTTTTTCGGAAATTTCTTGGGACATTTCGCCGCCTTGTGCCCCACCTTTCCACAATTATAACATTTGTATTTGAAACCACCTGCCTTGGACGACCCTGGTGCACCATTATTGAATCTCTTATTTATCATCAGTGCCCCTGGTGATGATTCTCCTTTGTTTCGATTTCGCGCTTCGTATTCATCCAATAATTTTACCTTTAGTGCTTCAGGTGTAATTAAATTGTCCTGCCACTCGATTGCTATACGAAATGTTTCGTATTCTTCTGATATACTGTACAGTAGCAAGATCGAGATTAAATCATTTATGTTGATTACTTCAGTTTCATTTATTTTGTCTACAATGTCAAAAAACTTATCGACGTGATCTCGCATGTCGGCGCCGGGGCCTAATTTCAGCAAAATCAAAGACTTCAGTAGGGTGGCTTTGCGTGCGGGACCCGTGGACTGGTAGATGCTATGCAACTTTTTCCATACTTCGTTTGAAGTTTCACAGTTTTTATTTGTTTTAATTCTGTTGTCGCCATGGCCAGAATTAAGTCAGATTTTGCCTTAGCATCTTCTTTCACCCACTGTGCAGCATTTGTTCTGTCTTTACACATGTATTGTTCACATATTTCCACGTATCATTTTTGATCAAAAGTGCTTCCATTTGAATTTTCCAAGTATCAAAATTTTCTTTGCCTAACGGCTCTATACGTACACTTGCGACACTCATTTTTATGTTCTGTTTCTCTTTATTTAACTGTTTTCTATTGTGTTCTCCCTCGCACGTTTTTTCTTGACTTAGCTACACAAGCAAAAGCCGACCGCGAAGCTACACAAGCAACGTAAAAAAAATGGCAGTTCGGCGCCACACAGGCGAGACACAAAAATCTTTCTACAACTTTTTCGCCACAACTTTTACACTTTTACTTTATTTTCACTATTCTGAATCCATCGAATTATTGGCGCAGTGGAAGCGTGCTGGCCCATAACCTGTTGAGATTTATTCAACTTAATGGGTTTACAGAGTTATTGATGGATATATATATATTAGTAGTGAATATATTATTTGTGGTAGAACTATGAGAAACACGACCGGCACAGACGGTGCCATATACGAGAGTGCGTCTTGACGCGTATAGGGTTGCCAGATGGGCGGGTGACCAAGTAGGCTGCCAGATGTATTCGCAATTCTTCCCCTCAGATGGCGCCTTATTTCTCTATTTTTTGTACTCCCAACAGTGTCACACAGGACTCATGCTTTGCTGTTCCTAGTCCTTTGGTTAAAGCGTCTGCGGGCATTTCACTTGTTGAGATGTAATCAATGCGAAGGTCCCCTTTGTCCACCAGTTCCCTTATAAACGTTTGCCATCTTAAATGCGAAACCTGTAAAAGATCTACGATCATCAATATTAGCAGCCCAGTCGGCATCAGCATAGCCAACCAAATCTTTTCCGGTTTTTCTATATATTAGTCCATGGTCTTGAGTACCTTTCAAATAACGAAGTACCCTTTTGGCTGCAACCCAGTGTTGTTTCCCGTAACAATTATTATACTGGCTAAGAAGACTTACGGTATGTGCAATGTCAGGGCGCGTCGACACTGCAAGCCACATTAGAGCACCTATCAAGCTTTGATATGGGACGCCTGATACTTCATCCAGGTCCGGTTTTGTCTTTGGGCACATTTGATTTGAAATTTTCTCGCTGGCGTTCATAGGTGTGCTCACTGGTTTACAGTCCTCCATGTTGAATTTCTTTAGTATATCCTTTACATACCTTGATTGACCCAAAGAACATTCACCTTTGTTCTTATTTTGAAGAAATTCGATACCCAGGCAATAAGACAGTTTTCCTAAATCCTTCATTTCAAAATTACGTGTTAATTCGGCTTTCAGCTGTGTTAGTAGCTTGTTATTATTCGTTGCGACTATGAGATCATCGACATACAGTGAAACGATAATAATCCCACTTCGCCGTTTGGTTTATACTTTGTGCGGAGAACCCACTTGGTTTCTATGACTTTCTGATTCCTCTCTCGCTTTACTGTTTCCCAAGTCTTATTCTTTTGTAGCGCATTATACTCACTTATCAAGGCGTTTTTCCACTCAATTGCATTTGGACCACTTAGAGCTGCGCGCGTTGACGATTCATCTCCGATGCTTATTAGTGACGATGCCTCATAAAATTCGTCTTCCTCATCAGATTCCGGTTCAGGCTCATTTCCGATGGTTGACTGGATTTGGACTTCATTATAGATGAGCTTGGGACGACCAGGTTTTCCTGTATGCACTTTTCTGGGTCTTCCAGTCCACGTCTTTGCAGTACTGGTTCTTCTTGGACATTTTCTTCAATATCGGCATTCTCTTCTGGGGTATTTTCCTCGGGAACGACACGCTCTTCTTGAAAATCATCTTCCTGACTATGTTCCTCTTGATATTCCGCATTGACTGCACTCAGCTCTGAGAATTCTTCAAATTCATGATCGTTGCCAAAAATATTGGTGAATATGACGTCACGACTTCTTAATACCATTTTGGCTTCGGGATCATATAGTCTGTAGGCTTTGGCATCATTACAGTAACCTATAAATATACAACGTTTAGATCTTGGACTGAATTTACTCTTTGCACGTTTGTCAAGCGAGTATACAATTTGACCAAATGTGCGCAAACGTTTGATAGATGCAATACGATGATTCCATAATGTAAAAGGGACTTCTCCCCGTAGACTTTTGGATGGGCATCTATTCCGTAAGTAATTTGCAGTGTTTATTGCCTCAGCCCAGTAGCTATTTGGTAGTACGGCTTGGATCATCATGCAGCGAGCCATTTCCACAAGAGTTCGATTCTTCCTTTCAGCCGTTCCATTTTGTTGTGGGGTGTATTCCACTGAATGCTCGTGCTTTATACCTGCGGCTTTTAAATACTTATTAAACTCATTATTGGTATACTCGGTTCCATTGTCTGATCTAAAACGTTTAATCTTTTTTCCAGTTTTGAGTTCGACGTATACCTTAAACTCCTTGAATTTGTTAAAAACTTCTGATTTACTTTTGATAGTATACAATTCGCACCATTTCGAAAAATCATCTATAAATGTAACAAAGTATCGGCTACCTCCATGACTACTTCCTCGCATTGGTCCACATACATCGCTATGGATTAGTTCTAGTAGTTCTTTTGATTTGGAGTCGGATGCAGGAAAAGGTTTTCGTGATTGCTTCCCCTTAATGCATGCTTCGCAGATTGGTAGACTCTCATTTATATTTACGCATGCACCATGTACTCTTCCTTTTGGATGACATCTTTTAAGTCCTTTTCGTTTAAGTGACCAAAACGTTCATGCCACTCCCTGATACTTGTTTTGTTTCCGACTGCTAAATGGCTTTCTTCACTCATTTCCTCGACATGGTATAGGTCATGTTTTCGCTGTGCGACAAAAACTACTTGCCCATTGGATACCTGTATTATTTCTGCAAAATTCTTCTTAAATAACACATTAAAACCGTGGTCACATATCTTCGCTATTGACAGTAGATTTTCTCTAATATCTGGTACATACAGTGTGTTCAAAAGGTTTGCAGAAAACTTACAGTTTGGTTTAAAAGTTACCGACCCGATTCCATTAATTGCTGTATTTTCGCCGTTTGCTAGTTTTAACTCTTGCGATTTTTCTGCATACGTTTTATTAAACCTTTCCTTCTCTGAACACATATGTGACGTTGCTCCAGAGTCCAGGCACCATCCCTTTAGGCTTGTACGTGTAAGATTTGCTTCTTGTATGTACATACTTGAATATGACTCACTGTTTTCTCCGGAGTTTTTCGGAAATTTCTTGGGACATTTCGCCGCCTTGTGCCCCACCTTTCCACAATTATAACATTTGTATTTGAAACCACCTGCCTTGGACGACCCTGGTGCACCATTATTGAATCTCTTATTTATCATCAGTGCCCCTGGTGATGATTCTCCTTTGTTTCGATTTCGCGCTTCGTATTCATCCAATAATTTTACCTTTAGTGCTTCAGGTGTAATTAAATTGTCCTGCCACTCGATTGCTATACGAAATGTTTCGTATTCTTCTGATATACTGTACAGTAGCAAAATCGAGATTAAATCATTTATGTTGATTACTTCAGTTTCATTTATTTTGTCTACAATGTCAAAAAACTTATCGACGTGATCTCGCATGTCTGCGCCGGGGCCTAATTTCAGCAAAATCAAAGACTTCAGTAGGGTGGCTTTGCGTGCGGGACCCGTGGACTGGTAGATGCTATGCAACTTTTTCCATACTTCGTTTGAAGTTTCACAGTTTTTTATTTGTTTTAATTCTGTTGTCGCCATGGCCAGAATTAAGTCAGATTTTGCCTTAGCATCTTCTTTCACCCACTGTGCAGCATTTTGTTCTGTCTTTACACATGTATTGTTCACATATTTCCACGTATCATTTTGATCAAAAGTGCTTCCATTTGAATTTTCCAAGTATCAAAATTTTCTTTGCCTAACGGCTCTATACGTACACTTGCGACACTCATTTTTTATGTTCTGTTTCTCTTTATTTAACTGTTTCTATTGTGTTCTCCCTCGCACGTTTTTTCTTGACTTAGCTACACAAGCAAAAGCCGACCGCGAAGCTACACAAGCAACGTAAAAAAAATGGCAGTTCGGCGTCACACAGGCGAGACACAAAAATCTTTCTAGAACTTTTTCGCCACAACTTTTACACTTTTTACTTTATTTTCACTATTCTGAATCCATCGAATTATTGGCGCAGTGGAAGCGTGCTGGGCCCATAACCTGTAGAGATTTATTCAACTTAATGGGTTTACAGAGTTATTGATGGATATATATACATTAGTAGTGAATATATTATTTGTGGTAGAACTATGAGAAACACGACCGGCACAGACGGTGCCATATACGAGAGTGCGTCTTGACGCGTATAGGGTTGCCAGATGGGCGGGTGACCAAGTGGGCTGCCAGATGTATTCGCAATACTTCCCCTCAGATGGCGCCTTATTTCTCTATTTTTTGTACTCCCAACAGTGTCACACAGGACTCATGCTTTGCTGTTCCTAGTCCTTTGGTTAAAACGTCTGCGGGCATTTCACTTGTTGAGATGTAATCAATGCGAAGGTCCTCTTTGTCCAATATTCCTTATAAGTGATGACGGATTCGACATGCTTTGTCCTCTGTGAATAGAGGATTTCGTGTGAGTTGGCCAGCTCTTGATTGTCTTGTAGATTATGTGAACGGACGAGCCAAAATCTTGTAAGAAAGATCTTAGATGTACAGCCTCATTAGACGTCTCAGATAGGCCATGTATTCCGCCTCTGTACTAGAAAGAGCGACAGTTCGCTGCTTACGGATTCCAACTTATTGGTGCGTTTCCATCTAAATGCGAAACCTGTAAAAGATCTACGATCATCAATATTAGCAGCCCAGTCGGCATCAGCATAGCCAACCAAATCTTTTCCGGTTTTTCTATATATTAGTCCATGGTCTTGAGTACCTTCAAATAACGAAGTACCCTTTTGGCTGCAACCCAGTGTTGTTTCCCGTAACAATTATTATACTGGCTAAGAAGACTTACGGTATTGCAATGTCAGGGCGCGTCGACACTGCAAGCCACATTAGAGCACCTATCAAGCTTTGATATGGGACGCCTGATACTTCATCCAGGTCCGGTTTTGTCTTTGGGCACATTTGATTTGAAATTTTCTCGCTGGCGTTCATAGGTGTGCTCACTGGTTTACAGTCCTCCATGTTGAATTTCTTTAGTATATCCTTTACATACCTTGATTGACCCAAAGAACATTCACCTTTGTTCTTATTTTGAAGAAATTCGGTACCCAGGCAATAGAACAGTTTTCCTAAATCCTTCATTTCAAATTTACGTGTTAATTCAGCTTTCAGCTGTGTTAGTAGCTTGTTATTATTCGTTGCGACTATGAGATCATCGACATACAGTGAAACGATAATAATCCCATTACCTTGTTTTTTCAGATACACACAAGGATCGGCTGCAAGTGGCTTCAAGTTCATTTCCTTCAATTTGCAATCCAGTTTCTTATACCACTGGCGTCCACTCTGCTTTAATCCATACAAAGCTTTCTTTAGTTTACATACTTTATCGTCGGTGTATCTCTGCTTTTCTTTTCTGGTGGAACCTTTATATAGTCATATATCCGACTCCAATACCCAATAACATATAAATATTTCGGCCCCTAAAATTCATAACGTTAAAGTAAACATCCGTTTTTATAAACAATTGTCCCCCTCAAAACCAAAGCGTATGAACGCTAATCCATAAAAATTAACATAAACAATTGAACACTTGAAGTAATAATTGTCCCCCTCAAAACCAAAGCGTATGAACGCTAATCCATAAAAACTAACATAAACAATTGAACACTTGAAATAATAATTGTCCCCCCAACAACCAAAGGCGTGAGAACGCTAACTCAGCAATTAAAATCGGACCAATCAAATCGTCGAAATATCAACCACGCCACCAAAGGGCTCCTAAATTTAGCTATAAATTTAACCATAAGACATTTTTGTAATCAGTTCTAAGTTTTCTTTCAAATAATAAAGTACGTTGCTTTTAACTCACGAAAAATATCTTTTTTTTCCTTATTGGGAAAATCGAATATTTAATTGGCGCAGCTGGTAGGATTGGAAAAAAGTTATTCTATCCGTGTTACATATAGAATTGTTATCCGTGTGTTACATAGAATTGGTGAATAATCATTGTAGTGAACTGTTATTCTATCCGTGCGACGCGTAGAATTGTTATCCGTGCGTTACATAGAATTAGTGAATAATCACTATAAAATTCCGATCCGACATCAAGAACTTACGGGTAGTGCTCAAAAGTCTACAACAGTGAAAAATATTTTCTGCCAACTGTGCGCGGAAATATCAACTGTATGTTGCAACCAAAAAAAAAATATTTACGCCAACTGTGCGCGAAAATATTAACTGTGTGTTACAACTATTAAATCCAATTGAGGAACAAAAACGCCAACTTGTGTGCGAACAAAAAACCAAAATCCAAAATAAAACATAACCAAAACCCAGAAAATTAACAAAACAAAACACCACAAAAAACCCAGAAGATCAACAAAACAACACATCACTAAAACCCAGAAAAAAAAAACAAAACAAAACATCACTAAAACCCAGAAAATCAAAAAAAATAAAACACCACTAAAACAAAAAAAAGAAGAAATAAAATGGCTGTAGAACTCACCGAAGCCCACCTCAATCAAGCACTGTCTTCGTTAAGACAGGTGGCAAATTACGATGGAGCTCCAGAAAATCTGACGTCGTTTATAAAGAGGATAGATTTTATTATGCAACTATATCCAACCCATGATATAAGGCAGCATAACATATTGTTCAGTGCAATCGAGATGCAGCTCACCGGAGAAGCACAACGACTCTCACAAATTGGACAAGCCAACACCTGGCCGGAACTAAGGACACTCCTCATCAACGAATTAAAAACGCAGACCCCCTGTGAGGAACTTCTGCGACGCCTCTACAACACCAGCTATGCAGGAAATCTTCGTAAGTTTGTAACAGAATTAGAAGATAAGTCCTACATTATAACAAACAAATTAAGTCTAGAAAACGATGCGAATAACACCGCGCTTTATACAAATGCGCTAAATAACACTATAAAAGACGTAATAAACAAAAAATTACCCGATAGATTATTTATGACGTTAGCTAGATACGATATAACCACAGTCAGCAAATTGAAGCAAGTAGCTCCAAGAGAAGGGTTATACGAGAATAGTATAACAGAAATAAGAAAATCAAATCAAAGCCAAAATCAGAATCAAAAAGGTGGAAAAACTTTTGTACCCAATAGTACAACTCCGTCTCAAACAAAACAATCAGATACAATACAAAACCAAAAACTATTCCAAGAATTTCAACAAAAATTAAATATTGACAGGGCTCAAAACCCAATGAATAGTCAACAGCAAAACAACTATTCAAAGAATAATGTAGCAAACCAGCCTACAAAAAGGCAAAGAGAAAGTAATAGTGGAATTAGCAAAATGGACACATCCGAAAATTTTCATCAGAATGCCTCTAATCAATCGGAAGAAGCGATAGAGACAAGTCCTTCATCAGAATAATGATGAACAATAAACCTTTGAGATGTGTAGTCGACTCAGGCTCTTCAATTAATATAATGTCCGAAAACTTTTTTAATTTCAAAACCTATCTAGGAGATTCCAAAATTCACATGATTGAAGGAGCAGTAGAACTAAAAGAAATTATTTTCCTTGCACCCAGCAAACTTTGTCCGACAGAACAAAAATTTTATATCCACAGAACTTTCCTAAAGCCTGCAAAGCAAAAATAAATTATGAAGAAGAATACGCAAAATTAGGAAACTATACATTTTACATTAGAGATGTTGAAGAAATAGAAGAAGAACAAAACATAGAAGTTTTGGACCCACCCACAGAAAGGGACCCGGAAACAAATTTTGCGATTGAAAACGAAATAATAGAAAGCAATGAGTATAGACTCGACCATTTAAACAACGAAGAAACTCAAAAACTAAAAAAGGTCTTGTACGAATTCAGTGACATTCAGTACCGCGAAGGTGAAAATTTGACTTTCACGAGTACAATAAAGCACTCTATTCATACAAAACATGAGGACCCAATCTATAAACGACCATACAAATATCCCCAAACATTTGATATGGAAGTCAACAAACAAATAAATGAAATGATTGAACAGGATATCATTCGAAAATCGAATTCCCCCTACTGTTCACCCATTTGGATCGTTCCAAAAAAAGGAGATGCTTCCAAGAAACAAAAATTCAGATTAGTCATTGACTATCGAAATCTAAATGAAGTCACAATAGATGACAAATTTCCAATTCCAGTCATGGACGAAATTCTCGACAAACTGGGAAAATGCCAATACTTTACCACCATTGATTTAGCTAAGGGATTTCATCAAATTCAAATGGATCCTGAATCTATTGCAAAAACAGCTTTCTCAACTAAACATGGCCATTACGAATACACACGTATGCCATTTGGTCTTAAAACTGCCCCGGCAACATTCCAAAGATGTATGAATAATCTTTTGGAAGACCTTATTTATAAGGATTGCCTTGTTTATCTGGATGACATCATTGTGTACTCCACTTCATTGGAAGAACACATACTATCACTCAGAAAGGTATTTAACAAACTAAGAGAAGCTAATCTTAAACTCCAACTCGACAAATGCGAATTTATGAAAAAGGAAACAGCATTCCTTGGTCATATAATAACAACAGAAGGTATAAAACCTAACCCAGATAAAGTCAAAGCAATTCAAAAATTTCCGATACCCAAAACTCCAAAAGAAATTAAATCATTCTTAGGATTATGCGGATTCTTCAGGAAATTTATACCCAACTTTGCACATATTGCAAAACCTTTAACTCTAGGATTAAAGAAAGGAGCTAAAATAAATATAAGCGACCCAAAATATATTTCATCCTTCGAAAAATTAAAATATCTCCTTATGAATGATCCTATACTTGCATATCCCGATTTCAAAAAACCATTTTTCCCAACCACAGATGCTAGCAACATAGCTTTAGGTGCGTTCCTTTCACAGGACCATAGACCTATTTCTTATGGTAGTAGAACACTTAACGAACACGAACTTAATTATTCAGCTATAGAAAAGGAATTACTATCTATTGTATGGGCAACCAAATATTTTAGGCCATACCTTTTCGAGATTCTAAGCGACCATAAGCCTTTAGTATGGCTCAACAATATAAAAGAACCAAATATGAAACTTCAAAGATGGAAAGTAAGACTAAATGAGTTTGATTACAAAATTAAATATTTACCTGGCAAAGAAAATCATGTAGCAGATGCCCTTTCCAGAGTTAAAATAGATGAAAACTTTTTAGGATCAACAGAAAGCACAGCAGCTACAATACATAGTGCTCACGAGGATAATGAAAACTACATTCCAATAGTAGAAAGACCCATTAATTATTACAACAGACAAATAGAATTCATTAGAGGTTCAGAAGACAAAGCAGAAACAACAACTTACTTCTACAAAACAAACATAAAAATAACATACAAAGAAATGACCAATGCTTACGCAAGGGATATAATCATAAGATATCTTTGCAGTAAGAACACTGTACTATATTTTCATAATGAACAAGATTTTCCCATATTCCAACAAGCTTTTATCGAAATAATACAACCAAACGCAAATACAAAAACCTCGAAATCTAGCATTAAGTTAGAGGACCTTCAAACGTTTGCACAATTTAAAGAAATAATCCTAAAACAACATAAAGAATTATTACATCCAGGAATTGAAAAAACGATTAATCTGTTTAAAGAAAAATATTATTTTCCCGATTTTCAAAACCTAATTTAAAACATTATTAATGAATGCTCAGTATGCAATATCGCAAAGACAGAAAATAGAAATACAAAACTAACTTTTGAAATAACACCAGAACTTTTTAATATCAGAGAAAAATACGTCATGGAATTTTACATGATCGACAATTTACAATTCCTTTCATGCATTGACATTTACTCGAAATTTGCAACACTTGTAGAAGTAAAGTCTAGAGATTGGTTAGAAACCAAGAGAGCAATTATGAAAGTTTTCACTGAAATGGGCAAACCGATAGAAATAAAATCAGACAAAGATTCAGCATTTCTGTGTATAGCACTAAAAAATTGGCTACAAGAAGAAAATGTAAAGTTAGAAATCACATCAAGTAAAAACGGCATCTCAGATGTAGAAAGATTCCATAAAACAGTAAATGAAAAACTCAGAATTATAAATAGTGAAAATGACATCGAAGATAAATTACTTAAATTTGAAAAAATTCTCTACGTATACAACCATAAGACGAGACATAAAACAACTAACCGAACACCAGCGGACATTTTTATCTATGCAGGATCCCCCGACTATAATACCCAAACAAGAAAAATACATCAAATAAACAATTTAAATGAAGATAGACACGACTTCGAAATCGACACTAGATTTAAACAAGCACCATTAGTAAAGTCAAATATCAAAGAAGCTAACTTCGGCTATGCCGAAGTTTATATACCCTTGCAGTATAATTGGCAATAATATTTTTCCTTTTTGAAATTTCTTTCCCTGCAACTCAATTCATCAATACACAAACAAAATATTATTTCTCTTTTTACCACAAGTTTTTCTTCTTCCATCATTTTCTAAGCAAAGCACGGCACGCATACACATACAGTTCATGTAGCGTTGCGTCTGTGTGTGTATGCGTGTGCTCTGTTGATTTGATGATGGCAGTAGTAGGCAGCAAGCAGCGCTGCCGGCAGCGTTTGAACCGATTTATATTGACTGTAACTTGTGTTCTATTTATCGGATCAGATTCAAATTTTGGGATCTGAGATTTTATATCTATTACTATCATATTGGTAAATTTCATGGGGATACTCCAATTTTTGCAAAAATGTTTCTTCTAGAGCTATATGATATAGTGGTCCGATCCCAAAGATTTTCATACTTTATCTCACCCGGGTAAAAAAAAGCTCCCAAAAAAAATTTCATCCCGATAGCTCTTAAGATGGCTGAGTAAAACGCGTACGCACCGACGGACAGACGGACAGACGGTCAGACGGACAGATGGACAGACGGACATGGCTATATCGACTTAGCTTCTCATGCTGATCAAGAATATATATACTTTATGGGGTCGGAAACGTCTCCTTCTGTGCGTTACAAACATCTGACCAATTTTATAATACCCTCTGCAAGGGTATAAAAACGACAAATCCATTCAAAAAGACAGGAGAAATAAATCAGTTAGACGAGAAACATTTTGAAGAAAGAAATAGAGGACAAAAAGTTACACACTACAAATCAAAATTCAAGAAGAAAAAGAAAGTTAATAAAAGCAAATACGACAATTAATTAATTACAGGTCAACAACTCAAGATGACTTTTTTATGCATCATGCTATTCTTAACATTAAAATCAACATGTAATCAATCCATTGACATAAACCCAGTAAAGGCACCAAACGGGTACTTAATATTTAAAACAGGAACCATGGACTTACCGACAAACTTTGAATATCATTATTTAAAAGTGAATTTAACTCTAATAGACATTACATATAATAATTTAATGCAACAAGCACAAGAATTTAAAAACCTAATCCATATTCAATACTTAACAGAAAAACTAAGTAGGGAAATTAATGGAATACACATTGTAAAACGTAATAAACGAGGACTAATTAACGGAATTGGTTCAATATACACATATCTTTTTGGTACTCTTGATCAGGAAGATAAAGATGAATTAGAAGAAAAAATAAATAATCTTGAAAGCAATAGCGTACAAGCAAACGAACTAAATTACGTAATAGACACTGTTAATAAAGGTTTAGAAGTAATAAACAGCCTCAGGGAATAAAAAGAAAAATCAGTAAGATTAGAAGTTCTAATCTTTAATTTTGAGCATTTCACAGAATACATTGAAGACATAGAAATGGGCATGCAGCTCACTAGACTAGGAATTTTCAACCCAAAACTTCTAAAACATAATCACTTAAGTCATGTTAATTCGGAAAAACTATTGAATACAAAAACTTCCACCTGGCTTAAACCAAGTTCAAACGAGATATTTATCATTTCAAACATTCCTCAAGAAATAATAAAAACCCCTATCTTTGAGATACTTCCTTATCCAGACGAGAATAAAAATATTTTGATAGAGAATTCATACGATAAATACTATTTTAATAACAACACTTTGTTCAATAAAAACACAAAACAAATAGAAACTAACGAATGTATAATAGGCATTTTAAATCAAATCCCAACCACTTGTAAATACACTAAGACATATAAGAATTTTCAAACTAATTACATTGAACCAAACATAATTGTAACATGGAATCTACCAAAAACTAAACTTAATCAAAATTGCGTAAACAACGAATTAATAATAGAAGGCAATAACATAATAAAAATTTACGATTGTGCCTTACAACTAAACGAAATATCAATAATAACGACTCCAATACCCAATAACATATAAATATTTCGGCCCCTAAAATTCATAACGTTAAAGTAAACATCCGTTTTTATAAACATTTGTCCCCTCAAAACCAAAGCGTATGAACGCTAATCCATAAAAATTAACATAAACAATTGAACACTTGAAGTAATAATTGTCCCCCTCAAAACCAAAGCGTATGAACGCTAATCCATAAAAACTAACATAAACAATTGAACACTTGAAATATATATTTATATATTTATATATTTATATATTTATATATTTATATATTTATATATTTATATATTTATATATTTATATATTTATATATTTTATATATTTATATATTTATATATTTATATATTTATATATTTATATATTTATATATTTATATATTTTATATATTTATATATTTATATATTTATATATTTATATATTTATATATTTATATATTTATATATTTATATTATTTATATATTTATATATTTATATATTTATATATTTATATATTTTATATATTTATATATTTATATATTTATATATATATTTATATATTTATATATATTTATATATTTATATATTTATATATTTTATATTTATATATTTATATATTTATATATTTATATATTTATATATTTATATATTTATATATTTATATATTTATATATTTATATATTTATATATTTATATATTTATATATTTATATATTTATATATTTATATATTTATATATTTATATATTTATATATTTATATATTTATATATTTATATATTTATATATTTATATATTTATATATTTTATATATTTATATATTTATATATTTATATATTTATATATTTATATATTTATATATTTATTTTATATTTATATATATATTTATATATTTATATATTTATATATTTTATATATTTATATATTTATATATTTATATATTTATATATTTTATATATTTTATATATTTATATATTTATATATTTATATATTTATATATTTATATATTTATATATTTATATATTTATATATTTATATATTTATATATTTATATATTTATATATTTATATATTTATATATTTATATATTTATATATTTTATATTTATATATTTATATATTTATATATTTATATATTTATATATTTATATATTTATATATTTATATATTTATATATTTATATATTTATATATTTATATATTTATATATTTATATATTTATATATTTATATATTTATATATTTATATATTTATATATTTATATATTTATATATTTATATATTTATATATTTATATATATTTATATATTTATATATTTATATATTTATATATTTATATATTTATATATTTATATATTTATATATTTATATTATATATTTATATATTTATATATTTATATATTTATATATTTATATATTTATATATTTATATATTTATATATATTTATATATTTATATATTTATATATTTATATATTTATATATTTATATATTTATATATTTATATATTTATATATTTATATATTTATATATTTATATATTTATATATTTATATATTTATATATTTATATATTTATATATTTATATATTTATATATTTATATATTTATATATTTATATATTTATATATTTATATATTTATATATTTATATATTTATATAATTTATATATTTATATATTTATATATTTATATTTATATATTTATATATTTATATTATATATTTATATATTTATATATTTATATATTTATATATTTATATATTTATATATTTATATATTTATATATTTATATATTTATATATTTATATATTTATATATTTATATATTTATATATTTTATATATTTATATATTTATATATTTATATATTTATATATTTATATATTTATATATTTATATTTTATATATTTATATATTTATATATTTATATATTTATATATTTATATATTTATATATTTATATATTTATATATTTATATATTTATATATTTATATATTTATATATTTATATATTTATATATTTATATATTTTATATATTTTATATATTTATATATTTATATATTTATATATTTATATATTTATATATTTATATATTTATTTTTATATATTTATTTTTATATATTTATATATTTATATATTTATATATTTATATATTTATATATTTATATATTTATATATTTATATATTTATATATTTATATATTTATATATTTATATATTTATATATTTATATATTTATATATTTATATTTATATATTTATTTATATATTTATATATTTATATATTTATATATTTATATATTTTATATATTTATATATTTATATATTTATATATTTATATATTTATATATTTATATATTTATATATTTATATATTTATATATTTATATATTTATTATTTATATATTTTATATTTATATATTTATATATTTATATATTTATATATTTATATATTTATATTTTATATTTATATATTTATATATTTATATATTTATATATTTATATATTTATATATTTATATATTTATATATTTTATATTTATATATTTATATATTTATATATTTATATATTTATATATTTATATATTTTATATTTTATATTTATATATTTATATATTTATATATTTATATATTTATATATTTATATATTTATATATTTATATATTTATATATTTATATATTTATATATTTATATATTTTATATATTTATATATTTATATATTTATATATTTATATATTTATATATTTATATATTTATATATTTATATATTTATATTTTATATTTATATATTTTATTTATATATTATATATTTATATATTTATATATTTATATATTTATATATTTATATATTTATATATTTATATATTTATATATTTATATTTATATATTTATATATTTATATATTTATATATTTATATATTTATATATTTATATATTTATATATTTATATATTTATATATTTTATATTATTATTTATATATTTATATATTTATATATTTATATATTTTATTTTATATTTTATATATTTATATATTTATATATTTTATATATTTATATATTTATATATTTATATATTTATATATTTATATATTTTTATTATATTTATATATTTATATATTTATATATTTATATATTTATATATTTATATATTTATATATTTATATATTTATATATTTATATATTTATATATTTATATATTTATATATTTATATTATTTTATATATTTATATATTTATATATTTATATATTTATATATATTTAATATATATTTAATATATTTTATTTTTATATATTTATATATTTATATATTTATATATTTATATATTTATATATTTATATATTTATATATTTATATATTTATATATTTATATATTTATATATTTATATATTTATATATTTATATATTTATATATTTATATATTTATATTTATATATTTATATATTTATATATTTATATATTTTATATATATTTATATATTTATATATTTATATATTTATATATTTATATATTTATATATTTATATATTTATATATATTTATATATTTATATATTTATATATATTTATATATTTATATATTTATATATTTATATATTTATATATTTATATATTTATATATTTATATATTTATATATTTATATATTTATATATTTATATATTTATATATATTTATATATTTATATATTTATATATTTTATATATTTATATATTTATATATTTTATTTATATATTTATATATTTATATATTTATATATTATATATTTATATATTTATATATTTATATATATTTATATATTTATATATTTTATATATTTATATATTTATATATATTTATATATTTTATATATATTTATATATTTATATATTTATATATTTATATATTTATATATTTATATATTTATATATTTATATATTTTATATATTTATATATTTATATATTTTATATATATTTATATATTTATATATTTATATATTTATATATTTATATATATTTAATATATTTAATATATATATTTATATATTTATATATTTAATATATTTTATATATTTATATATTTATATATTTATATATTTATATATTTATATATTTATATATTTATATATTTATATATTTATATATTTATATATTTATATATTTATATATTTATATATTTATATATTTATATATTTATATATTATATATTTATATATTTATATATTTATATATTTATATATTTATATATTTATATATTTATATATTTATATATTTAATATATTTATATATTTATATATTTATATATTTATATATTTATATATTTATATATTTATATATTTATATATTTATATATTTATATATTTATATATTTATATATTTATATATTTATATATTTATATATTTATATATTTATATATTTATATATTTTATATATTTATATATTTATATATTTATATATTTATATATTTATATATTTATATATTTATATTTATATATTTATATATTTTATATATTTATATATTTATATATTTATATATTTATATATTATATATTTATATATTTATATATTTATATATTTATATATTTATATATTTATATATTTTATATATTTATATATTTATATATTTATATATTTATATATATTTATATATTTATATATTTATATATTTATATATTTATATATTTATATATTTATATATTTATATATTTATATATTTATATATTTATATATTTAATATTTATATATTTATATATTTATATATTTATATATTTATATATTTATATATTTATATATTTATATATTTATATATTTATATATTTATATATTATATTTTTATATATTTATATATTTATATATTTATATATTTATATATTATTTATATATATTTATATATTTATATATTTATATATTTAATATTATATATTTATATATTTATATATTTATATATTTATATATTTATATATTTATATATTTATATATTTATATATTTATATTTTTATATATTTATATATTTATATATTTATATATTTTAATATATTTATATATTTATATATTTATATATTTATATATTTATATATTTATATATTTATATATTTATATATTTATATATTTATATATTTATATATTTATATATTTATATATTTATATATTTATATATTTATATATTTATATATTTATATATTTATATATTTATATATTTAATATATTTTATATATTTATATATTTATATATTTTAATATATTTATATATTTATATATTTATATATTTATATATTTTATATATTTTATTTTATATTTTATATATTTATATATTTTTATATATTTATATATTTATATATTTTATATATTTAATATATTTATATATTTATATATTTTATATATTTATATATTTATATATTTATATATTTATATATTTATATAATTTATATATTTATATTATTTATATATTTATATATTTAATATATTTATATATTTTTTTTATATATTTATATATTTATATAATATTAATATATTTTATATATTTATATATTTATATTTTATTATTTATATATTTATATATTTATATATTTATATATTTATATATTTAATATATTTTTATATATTATATATATTTATATATTTATATATTTATATTATATATTTATATATTTATATATATTATATATATTTATATATTTATATATTTATATATTTATATATTTATATATTTATATATTTATATATTTATATATTTATATATTTATATATTTATATATTTATATATTTATATATTTATATATTATTATATATATTTATATATTTATATATTTATATATTTATATATTTATATATTTATATATTTATATATTTATATATTTTATATTTTATATATTTATATTTTATATATTTATATATTTATATATTTATATATTTATATATTTATATATTTATATATTTATATATTTATATATTTATATATTTATATATATATATTTATATATTTATATATTTATATATTTATATATTTATATATTTAATATATTTTATATATTTATATATTTATATATTTTATATATTATATATATTTATATATTTATATATTTATATATTTATATATTTATTATTATATTTATATATTTATATATTTATATATTTATATATTTATATATTTAATATATTTATATATTTATATATTTATATATTTATATTATATATTATATATTTATATATTTATATATTTATATATTTAATATATTTATATATTTATATATTTATATATTTATATATTTATATATTTATATTATTTATATATTTATATATTTATATATTTTATATATTTATATATTTATATATTTATATATATTTATATATTTATATATTTATATATTTATATATTTATATATTTATATATTTATATATTTATATATTTATATATTTATATATTTATATATTTATATATTTATATATTTATATATTTATATATTTATATATTTATATATTTATATATTTTATATATTTATATATTTATATATTTATATATTTATATATTTATATATTTATATATTTATATATTTTATATATTTATATATTTATATATTTATATATTTATATATTTATATATTTATATATTTATATATTTATATATTTATATATTTATATTTATATATTTATATATTTATATATTTTATATATTTATATATTTATATATTTATATATATATTTATATATTTATATATTTATATATTTATATTTATATATATTTATATATTTATATATTTATATATTTATATATTTATATATTTATATATTTATATATTTATATATATTTATATATTTATATATTTATATATTTTATATATATTTATATATTTATATATTTATATATTTATATATTTATATATTTTATATATTTATATATTTATATATTTATATATTTATATATTTATATATTTATATATTTATATATTTATATATTTATATATTTATAATTTATATTTATATATTTATATATTTATATATTTATATATTTATATATATTTATATATTTATATATTTATATATATTTATATATTTATATATATTTATATATTTATATATTTATATATTTATATATTTATATATTTATATATTTATATATTTATATATTTATATATTTATATATTTATATATTTTATATATTTATATATTTATATATTTATATATTTATATATTTATATATTTATATATTTATATATTTATATATTTATATATTTATATATTTATATATTTATATATTTATATATTTATATATTTATATTTATATATTTATATATTTATATATTTATATATTTATATATTTATATATTTTATATATTTATATATTTATATATTTATATATTTATATATTTATATATTTATATATTTATATATTTATAATATATTTATATATTTATATATTTATATATTTATATATTTATATATTTATATATTTATATATTTATATATTTATATATTTATATATTTATATATTTTTTTTTTTTTTATATATTTATATATTTATTTTTATATATTTATATATTTATATATTTATATATTTATATATTTTTATATTATTTATATATTTATATATTTATATATTTATATATTTATATATTTATATATTTATATATTTATATATTTATATATTTTATATATTTATATATTTATATATTTATATATTTATATATTTTATATATTTTATATTTATTTTTATATATTTATATATTTATATATTTATATATTTATATATTTTATATATTTATATATTTATATATTTATATATTTATATATTTATATATTTATATATTTATATATTTTATATATTTAATATATTTATATATTATATATATTTATATATTTATATATTTATATATTTATATATTTATATATTTATATATTTATATATTTATATATTTTATATATTTATATATTTATATTTTATATATTTATATATTTATATATTTTATATATTTATATATTTATATTTATTTATATATTTATATATTTTTATTTTTTTTTTTTATATATTTATATATTTATATATTTATATATTTATATATTTTATTTTATTTTTTATTTTATTTTTATTATATTTATATATTTATATATTTATATATTTATATATTTTATATATTTATATATTTATATATTTATATATTTATATATTTATATATTTATATATTTATATTTTTTTTTTATTATTTTATATTTTATATATTTTATATATTTTTATTTTATATTTTTATATTTATATATTTTATATATTTATATATTTATATATATTTATATATTTATATATTTATATATTTATATATTTATATATTTTATATATTTATATATTTATATATTTATATATTTATATATTTATATATTTATATATTTATATATTTATTATATTTTATATATTTATATATTTATATATTTTTTTTTATTATTTATATATTTTTATTATATTTATATTATTTATATATTTATATATTATATATTTTTATTATTTATATATTTATATATTTATATATTTATATATTTATATATTTATATATTTTTTTATATATTTATATATTTATATATTTATATATTTATATATTTATATATTTATATATTTATATATTTTATATATTTATATATTTATATATTTATATATTTATATATTATATATTTATTATTTTATATATTTATATATTTATTATTTATTATTTTATTTATTTTATATATTTTTTTTATATATTTTTTTTATATTTTATATATTTATATTTTATATATTTATATATTTATATATTTATATATTTATATATTTATATATTTATATATTTATATATTTATATATTATATTTATATATTTATATATTTTATTTATATATTTATATATTTATATATTTATATATTTATATATTTATTATATTTTATATATTTATATTATTTATATATTTATATATTTATATTATTTATATATTTATATATTTATATATTTTATTTTATTTTTATATTTATATTATTTATATTATTTTATATTTTATTTATATATTTTTATATATATTTATATATTTATATATTTATATATTTATATATTTATATTATTTATATATTTATATATTTATATATTTATATATTTATATATTTATATATTTATATATTTATATATTTATATATTTATATATTTATATTTATATTTATATTATTTATTATATTTTATATTATTTATTATATATTTATATTTTTTTTTTATATTTATATATTTATTATATTTATATATTTATATATTTATATATTTATATTTATTTTTATATTTTATTATATTTATATATTTTTTTTTTTATATATTTATATATTTATATATTTTTTTATATTATTTTATATTTATATATTTATATATTTTATATATTTATATATTTATATATTTATATATTTATATATTTAATATAATATATTTATATATTTATATATTTATATATTTATATATTTATATATTTTATATATTTATATATTATAATTATTATATATATTATTTATATATTTATATATTTATATATTTATATATTTATATATTTTATATATTTATATATTTTTATATATTTATATATTTATATATTTATATATTTATATATTTTATATTATTTTTTATTTTATATATTTATATATTTATATATTTATATATTTATATATTTATTATTTATATTTATATATTTATATATTTATATATTTATATATTTATATATTTATATATTTATATATTTATATATTTAATATATATTTATATATTTATATATTTATATATTTTATATATTTATATATTTATATATTTATATATTTATATATTTATATATTTATATATTTATATATTTATATATTTATATATTTATATATTTATATATTTATTATATTTTATATTTTTTTTTTTTTTTTATATTTTTATATATTTATTATTTATATATTTTTTTTTATATTTTTATATTATTTATATATTTATATATTTATTATATTTTATATATTTATATATTTATATATTTATATATTTATATATTTATATATTTATATATATTATATATTTATATATTTTATATATTTATATATTTATATATTTATATATTTTATATTTATATATTTATATATTTATATATTTATATATTTATATATTTATATATATTTATATATTTATATATTTATATATTTATATATTTATATATTTATATATTTATATATTTATATATTTTATTTATTTTTTTTTTTTTTTTTTTTTTTTTTTTTTTTTTATATATTTATATATTTATATATTTATTTTTATTATTTATATATTTTTTTTTTTTATATATTTATATATTTATATATTTATTATTTATATATTTATATATTTATATATTTATATATTTATATATTTATATATTTATATATTTATATTTTATTTTTATATTTATATATTTATATATTTTTTTTATATATTTTTATATTTATATATTTATTATTTTTTTTTTTTTTATATATTTATATATTTATTATATTTATATATTTATATATTTATATATTTATATATTTATATATTTATATATTTATATATTTATATATTTTATTTTATATATTTATATATTTATATATTTATATTTTTTTTATATATTTATATATTTTATATATTTATATATTTATATATTTATATATTTATATATTTATATATTATATATTTATATATTTATATATTTATATATTTATATATTTATATATTTATATATTTATATTTATATATTTATATATTTATTATTTTATATTTATATATTTATATATTTATATATTATATATTTATATATTTATATATTTATATATTATATATTTATATATTATATTTATATTATATATTTATATATTTATATATTTATATATTTATATATTTATATATTTATATATTTATATTTTTATTTATATTTATATATTTATATATTTTTTTATATATTTATATTTATATATTTTATATATTTATATATTTATATATTTATATATTTATATATTTATATATTTATATATTTATATTTATATATTTATATATTTATATTTTATATTTATATTTTATATATTTATTTTTTATTTATATATTTATATATTTATATATTTATATATTTATATATTTATTTTATATATTTATATATTTATATATTTATATATTTATATTTATATATTTATATATTTATATTTTATTTTATAATTTATATATTTATATATTTATATATTTATATATTTATATATTTATATATTTATATATTTATTATATATTTATATATTTATATATTTATATATTTATTATTTATATATTTATATTTTATTTTATATATTTATATATTTATATATTTATTATTTTTTTTTTTTTTTTATATATTTATATATTTATATATTTATATATTTATATATTTATATATTTATATATTTATATATTTATATATTTATATATTTATATATTTATATATTTATATATTTATATATTTATATATTTATATATTTATATATTTATATATTATTTATATATTTATATATTTATATATTTATATATTTATTTTTATATATTTATATATTTATATATTTATATATTTATATATTTATATATTTATATATTTATATATTTATATATTTATATATTTTTTTTTTTTTATATATTTATATTTTATTTTTTATTTTATATATTTATATATTTATATATTTATATATTTATATATTTATGTTGAAAATACCATATGTTTCTGTTTGCAGCCCTGTATTTATCCCTGGTTATATCGATTGTACTAAGCTTGTAGGTTATCGATATAAGATGCTTTGTAACTCTGTATATTTTGGCTTCTTCTTCCTTTTCCGCCCTTGAAAGTGTACGGACACTTAATAAAGATAAACTTATAATTTAACGCAATCCACTCGATCCTCAACAGGTTATGGGCCCAGATACACGCGAGTGTGGGCTGGAGGATTTGTGTTAAAAGTTTAAGTAGATATTTCGCGGCTGGCGACAAGTAATTGTGTGGAAAGACACACGGCATAAGGCGCGTGGTAAAATATGAGTTCTTTTTACCAAATAGAAAAGTTGGAGGAGGGGAATTATGATTCCTGGTCCGTTCAAATGCGCAGCGTGTTGATCCATGCGGAATTATGGAACTCCATAGGCATGACGAGGCCTACGGAAGCGAATGCAGTTGCTGCGTGGGATGCACAGAATCAGAAAGCGTTGGCGACGATAACGCTGAGTGTAAGACCGTCTCAGTTGGTTTATCTCAAGAATTGTGCTACAGCAAAGGAAGCATGGGATAAGCTCAAGGAAACGTACGAGCCAAGCGGACCCGTCCGGAGGGTGTCGCTATATAAAAAGTTGCTTGGGTTTCAGCTGAAAGAGGACAAGATGAGCGACTATCTCAATATGTTCTTCTCTACAAAGGACAAACTTGCTGAAGTGAATATTAAGCTAGAAGACGAACTAGCGGTGAACATATTACTTTCGAGTTTGCCAAAGGAATACGAAAACTTCGTTATTGCGATGGAGACTCGTGATAGTCTTCCTTCTTTGGACAGTCTAAGGATTAAGTTGCTGGAAGAAGGAGATCGCAGGAGTAACGAGAGAATGTCAAACCCAGAAGAGCAACGGGCATACCAGGCAAATGTGCGAAAAAATCCAATTCGTAAGAAGAGGTCTCTGGTGGATATAGAGTGCTACAGTTGTGGGCAACGAGGTCACTATAAGAGGGACTGCCCAAAGTTTCAAGAAAAGCCAAAGGAAAATCGGCAATCACAACATCGATCGTACACTGTTCTAGCTGCGGCACAGGCAGGAAATCTAGATGCTTCGAGCTGGTGTGTGGATTCGGGAGCAACGACTCATTTATGTGGCAGGCGCAATATGTTTGCGAATTATGTTGCACATGAGGAAGATGTTGTATTGGCCAACAACCACGTCATAAAAGCAGTTGGCAGAGGTGACGTGCTTGTACAAACAGGATTTTGTGAGCTGAAATTGGAGAATGTTTTGCACTTACCAGGGTTGGAGACGAATTTTATGTCGGTTGATCGAGCAGTCGATAGGCGATGCACTGTGACTTTCGACAAAAATTCAGCGACGGTTCGCCAAGACGACGAGATGGTGCTAATAGCAGAGAGGCAAGGAAAGCTCTTTGTGTTTAAGGAGACAGGCAATCGATGCTTTGGAGCGAAACAAATAAGTGCAGAAGATTGGCACTACAGTTATGGTCATTTGAATTATTCAAGTCTGATGAATATTGTTAAACGCAGGATGGTGACTGGCATGGAAAATGTGGATTTTTCCGAGAAGATGCCATGTGTGACTTGTATGAGAAGCAAGATTCATACTAGAGAGCTGCATGAATGGAAGCAAAGTCAAAGTCAAATGAATCCATTCGAATTGAATTCAAATAAATGAGTGACAACTACACAATGAAATGAATGAGTGTGAGTTTGTACTTGTCATATCTCTCAAAATACGTAACTCTGTTTAATGAAAGGCAATGAATTGAGTGTCAAAACATCGAATTGTACTAAGGCACTCGAATCATTAGAATTATTCGAATTGACTCATTTTTATTGGGATGTTTAAAAGCAACAAAAACTAATTATTTTATCAAAAATGTATGGAAAATAATGGCGAAATGGGGGCTATTAAATTTAAAATATGCTATCACTAACCATAGAACACATAGATGGGACAAACTCATGATTTTTTGATTGCAAACGCTAGCCTAGTCATGGAACCCCAGAGAACTTCGGGAAAACCCGAACGCTCTCACTCTCAATGAGAGCGTAAAGTGGGGAGAGGGCCAAGCAGCTACGAAAATAATTCAGTCTAGCACAGACTACCGAACGACGAAGGCAGGCCTATGTCGCTTGTGATTTCGTTCTGTCTATGTATGTGTACACTCGTCGGTACATGCTCAGGCTTCGTAGTATGTGTGTGACGTGAAGTTGTACAACATCGCATTTCAATAGCTCGCTCGACCAAAATGTTTAATTTTCGACAAAACAGCGACTATGCGAATAAGAAATGCCCCTGTGGAAAGAATATCAAGAAATATTGCCATCTTCTTCGTATGTATCCCGGTGGCTGTGCCGATAGAGTGTTCGCTTGGCGATCTGAATGTCGCTGGTTCGATTCCCACTTCGGAACCGACCAATATGGTTTTTTTTCTATTTTTTAATAAATAAATAAATAAAAAATAAATAAATAATAAATGAATAAAAAAGAAAAATAAACAAAAAATAAAGAAACAAAAATCCACAATAAAAAACAAAATTATAAAATAGAAAAAAACCTTATATAAGCCAATGATTTCGAGTGGGGAATCGAACCAGGGACATTCCCCAAGTCACATCACGAAGCGAGCACTCTATCGTTACAGCCACCGGGATACATACGAAGAAGATGGCAATATTTCTTGATATTCTTTCCACAGGGGCATTTCTTATTCGCATAGTCGCTGTTTTGTCGAAAATTAAACATTTTGGTCGAGCGAGCTATTGAAATGCGATGTTGTACTACTTCACGTCACACACATACTACGAAGCCTGAGCATGTACCGACGAGTGTACACATACATACACTCGTCGTCGTCGTTCGGTAGTCTGTGCTAGACTGAATTATTTTCGTAGCTGCTTGGCCCTCTCCCCACTTTACGCTCTCATTGAGAGTGAGAGCGTTCGGGTTTTCCCGAAGTTCTCTGGGGTTCCATGACTAGGCTAGCGTTTGCAATCAAAAAATCATGAGTTTGTCCCATCTATGTGTTCTATGGTTAGTGATGCTATACACCAAAAACTTAAGGACACAGTTTTGGATTTGACAATTTGGGACAAATTTTGTAAAATCTATTTTTTCTAAATTAGATTCCTAGTTGCCACGAACCGTGAAAACATAAAAAGGGCTATCTAATATATTATAAAAAAAAAATCATATTCTTTAATTCATCATATACACAATGGATCTACTTTTTAATATACTTCACTATTTGGAAAAAAAAATTCTTCTCTATCTCTGTAGGGGGTTTGAACCTTGTAACAAGCGTATTGTAGTCTGAGTAGGTCCCCACTGAGCCACTAACTACTCTAGTTTTGTAGTATAGTAATCACATATAGTTCAAAAATATACACTACAAATAAATACTAAAATCAGAATTGGAATTCGAATGCATTCGAATCATAGCAACTCATTGACTCACTTTCTAACTCATTCAATTCGTTTTGTTTCGTTTGAATGTTGTGCGACTGATTTTTACGTCGCACACTCATTTAGTTGAAGTCGATTTTCAAAGTCATTCAATTCATTTATTTGGTTTTGAATGTTGTTAACTCGAATTGATTTTTCTATCATTCATGCAGCTCTCTAATTCATACTCAACCTTTCCCGTCAGCGTCTGAACATAGAGCTCAGCATCTTTTGGAATTGGTACATACCGATGTATGTGGACCTTTTAAGCAACGTTCTCTAGGCGTTTCTTCATATTTTTTGACATTCATAGACGACATGTCGAGACGAATATTTGCTTATTGTCTAAAATCGAAGGATGAAGTATTCGAGAAATTCGTGGAATTTAAAGAGATGGCTGAAAGACAGACTGGCCAAAAATTGAAAGCAATAAGAAGTGACAACGGCCCGAGAATTCATCAACAGGCGTTTTGATGGGTACTTAAAGGATCATGGAATTGTGCGTCAGTTGACGGTTGAGAGGTCGTTGAGAAACGGGATGTAATGTTCAAGGATCCGAATGATGTGGTTTCGATTGTTGAATCCCCAGGTCCAGCACAAACAGTCACAGGTTTGGAAATGCGGTGGGACGAATCAAGTAAAGACGATCTGGAAAATGAGGAATTTGTTAGTGCTGAAGATTTCGAAGATGAGAGTTCAGGGCAGAGCGACGATGAATCTTGCCAAGCGGAAGAACAAGAACCAGAACAAGAGATACGAAAGGAAGGACAGATCGGTCCTGGAAGGCCACGTTTGATTCGCACCGGTAAGCCAGGACGTCCCAAGAAAATATACAATCGTGTAAACAAGTTACATGTAAAGGAATTGGATTTGCCACAGACATTTGATGATGCGATGCAAGGTAAGCAATCTTTATTCTGGAAGACTGCTATGGATAAGGAATATGAGGCTCTGTTGGCAAATAAGACATGGACACTGGCAGATTTACCCAAGGGACAAAAAGCGATTGGTTCAAAGTGGGTATATACTATCAAAAGGAGTGGCGATGGAAGCGTGGAGCGGTATAAGTGTCGGTTGGTGGCTAAAGGGTGTTCACAGATATACGGCGTCGATTATACCGAAACCTTCCACCAGTGGGTCGTTACGAAACGATACGGCTAGTTTTGGCTATAGCAGCGGAGCTGAAACTATATCTGCACCAAATGGATGTGTGCACAGCCTATCTTAACAGTGACCTAAACGAAGTCGTCTATATGAGGCAGCCTCAGGGATATGTGGATAAGACAAATTCACAACAAGTGTTGAGGCTGAATAAAGCTATATATGGATTGAAACAAGCAGGAAGGAAGTGGAATGCCAAGTTGAATGGAGCTCTATGTGATCTTGGATTCACTTCTTCCAAGAACGAGCCGTGCCTTTATCAACAGGATATAAAAGGTAGACTTTGTTTGGTACTAATATATATAGATGATTTACTTATAGCTTGCCAAAAGATGGATGACATGATCGCAATCAAGGCAAAAATTGCGATGAAATTCGAATGCGTCGATAAGGGTCCGTTACGAGAGTTTTTGGGCATGCAAGTAGACCGGAATGATGATACAGGCAGTATCATGATGAATCAGGCTCAGTACATAAAAGGCATGCTTCAGAGACATAGTATGGAAGTGTGTTGAGCAGTTGCTACTCCATTGGATGCTGGTTTCCAAGTGGCGGGCAGTGACGAGAAATGTGTCATACAGGATGTGACAATGTATCAGTCAGCAATCGGAGAGTTGATGTGGCTTGCATTAACATTAAGACCTGATATCTACCATTCAGTTATCAAATTGGCGCAAAGGAATAAGGAACCTCACAGTGAACATGTTGCAGCAGTTAAGCATGTTATGAGGTATTTGGCGGCAACGAAGGATCTTAAGTTGCACTGTGCCAAGCAATTGGGACAATACTTATTGATAAGCACCGCCCGGAGCCGCTTTTCCCCTCGGAGGTTCAGGAAGCGCTGACACTGCCGGAGTGCGTGAACCCCCCGACAGACCCGGCATCGGTACACGTTCGTGCCCTGCGGAGCAGCTCGTTTGCTGCGGTGGTGCGGCAGACGCGTGGGGGCCATGTCGCTATGAAGGGGCGAGCTGAACGAACTGTAACGAAAGAAATTACCCACGAGCGGTGGTGACATCAGCCACTCGGACGAGACCGTCAGCCCCGGGCAGAGTGCGCTCAATTCGCCCTAAGCGCCACTCGTTGGAGGGGAGATGATCTTCGGACACGATCACGAGGTCGCCGGTCTGGATGCTGCGAGTCGGTGATTTCCACTTGTTCCGTTTGTGAAGCTCCTTGAGGTACTCACTCTTCCAGCGGCGGCAGAAAGCCTGCTGGATTGCCTTCAGTCGCTGCCATCGGTTGATCAGTGACATAGGCTCGACCAGAATTTCCGGTTCCGCAATGGATAAGACCGGGCCTCCAATCAGGAAATGTCCCGGGCTTAGGGCCAGCAGATCCTCTGGATCTTCGCTTATGGGAGAGATTGGGCTGGAGTTTAGGCACGCTTCGATCCTACACAGGAGAGTGGAAAGTTCCTCGAAGGTGTATTTGACAGTGGACGAGGACTTGTAAAACAGGGTCTTAAAACTTTTGACCCCTGCTTCCCACAGTCCTCCCATATGGGGCGCGCTTGGCGGAATGAACTGCCAGGATAAAATGCGCTGGGGAAATGCCTTCATTATATCAAGCTTGGTGGCGTTCAGGAAATCTTGTTCGAGCGCCTTTGAGGCCCCTACGAAGGTTTTGCCATTGTCGGAGTAAATGCGCTGTGGGCATTGTCTCCGTGCGACAAACCGAGAGAAGGCTGCAAGAAATCTTTCAGTGGTGAGGTCGGAGGTAGCCTCGAGATGGATTGCCTTCGTGCTGAAACACACAAAGACGCAGACATAACCCTTAGTTATGAGACACGCACGCCCGGTGTAATTTTTGATCTCGAACGGCCCTGCGAAGTCAATGCCCGTGTGGGTGAAGGGCCTGGAGTACGTGATGCGTTCTCGAGGGAGATCACCCATCATCTGGGTCTGTAGTCGTCGACGATGAACGATGCAGACTTTGCACCTCTTGATGTGGGACTTCACCATGTTCTTGATCCGTGGGATCCAGAATTTGGTGCGCAGATACCGCACCATCAGTTGATTGCCGCCATGCAACGTGATGCGGTGGGCGAATTCGACAAGCAGGCGAGTGAAATGAGTACTATAGGGGAGGAGAATAGGGTGTCGTTCATCATATCGGAGGGACTCAGCGGCCCGGAGTCGTCCGCAGGAGCGGAGTAACCCATGCTGGTCGAGAAATGGATTAAGATTGAGTAGCGTGCTGGATGATGGGTCGCCCTTCCCCCAGGGCCCGTATCTCCGCGAGGTATTCCCGACGCTGAGAGGTCCGAATCAAGGCGCGCTCGGCGGAGAGAAGTTCGTCATTGGTGAGGTGAACCGTGGAAGGCGTCGAAATCCTTTTGGTGGCGAAGAGTAGGATGTACGCGATGACTCGTAATGCCCTACCATAATCCGAGAAACGTTCGCTGACGTCCTCGAGTAGGGTGGTCGCCGTGGCGTGGCAATGGACTCGTTGCTCCAGCTGGGTGTCTGGGAGTTCGTTATGGCCAATATTCGCGGGCTCGCTGGAGGCAGTCCGGCCCATGCCACCAGAGTCTGCTGGCCGATAACTCGGCCGCGGAGACTCCACGGCTCGCCAGATCAGCGGGGTTGTCCTCGGAGCGGTGCTTTTGGAGATGCTGGATACCCGATTGGCGACGAAGGTGGACCAACTGCACGGGGGTTTATTGAGCCAAGCCAACACGATGGTAGAGTCGGTCCAAAACTGGGAGGTTGCAGGTGGGATTGGGAGTTCAGGAACGATCGACGCCCAGAGATCGGCTAGCAAAACCGCTCCACACAACTCCAGCCGAGGCAGCGAGACTGTTTTGACTGGAGCTACACGGGTCTTAGCCGTTAATAAATGGACGTCTACTTGATCGCCGTACCGAACCCGCACATATAGGGCTGCTCCATACGCTTTCTGTGACGCGTCACAGAAGCCATGAAGCTCCCACGAGAGCTTCTCGCTGGTGTTTAGCCAACGGGGAATGCGGAGTCGACTGAGGCCTGGGTAATCCTGCAGGAATTCGTGCCATTGCTGCAGCAGGAGAGGCGGCAGAACATCATCCCAGCCCAGCCCAGCCCGGATGACAAATGGGGCTAGCCAGCCAGCGGGGTCGAAGAGTTTAGCGATATGGGACAGAACCTGCCTCTTGGTGATCGACTCCTTCAAGGGGGGGTCCGCTACGGTGAAAAAGAAGACGTCCTCGGCAGCTTGCCAGCGGATGCCCAAGGTTTTTGCAGTGCTCGCGTCTTCCAGCTCGAGAAAGTCCTCTCGCAGCAGGTGCTCTCTCGGAATGGCTTGAAGTACTTCCTTCTTATTGGAAGTCCACTTCCGAAGCGGGAAGCCCGCAGATTGGAGGGCCGCTTGAAGCTCTCGTATGGCGAGACGGGCGTCGGCTTCAGTGTGAGCGCCGGCAAGGACATCATCAACATACATGTAGTTCCGAAGGATTTCGTTCGCCTGAGTATACATCGCTTGCACGTCTTGTGCCAATTGTAAAAGGACTCGGATCGCCAAGAATGGCGCGCAGTTAACCCCAAACGTGACAGTTTGTAACTCATAATCCTGAATATTGCCGCAGCGGTCTCGGTAGAGGATTCGCTGAAAGGGGGTATGCCTGGGGTCGACTCGGATTTGTCGATACATCTGCGTTATGTCGGCGTTGAAAACGAATTGAAAGAACCGCCATTTCAGTACCTGAAGCGTGAGGTCGGCCTGAAGAGTGGGGCCGGTGTGCAAGACATCGTTGAGGCTGACGCCTTGTGTGGTGGGCTCGACGCGTTAAATACCACGCGTACCTTAGTGGTGGTGCTATCGGGCTTAAACACCGCGTGATGGGGGAGATAGAAGTTTTTCCCATCTTGAGGCGGCGTCACCCGAATCTTGTGACCCAATTCCTCGTACTCTTGAATAATGGCATCGTACTGCGTTTTTAGGACGGGATCCTTGAGAAGGCGTGCTTCATTCCGCAGGAATTGAGCCAGCGCTATCGGTCTTGAGTGGCCCAAGTCAACGCTATTCGGACCTTTGAACGGTAGGGACACAACATATCGGCCGTCCTTTCCTCTTTGGGTGGTCTCCTGGAAGTTCCGCTCGCAGAATACGTCATCCTCCTTTTCCGGTTTTGCGGGAAGGTCTTCCACCTCCCAAAACTTGGTGAGGAGTACATCAAGTTTTGCTTCTGGCCTAACTCGCGTCTGTGCCGCGAAAACTGATCGAGACACCGGAGGGTCAGGCATGATAGCCCCACACAGAACCCATCCAAAGATGGTTTCTAGCCCGACGAACTCACCAATATCCTTTTTGATCCGTTCTCCGAGGATGTGGGGAAACAGGTCTACACCGATAATCATGTCAATAGGCGCGGGCTTGTTGTAGTACGGGTCAGCCAGGGGGCGATCGAGGCACTGCGTCGGAACCGTATTAAGGAATGGAGCTGTTGGAATGGCCCCTGACAATTTGGATACGACCATGGCGGAGACCTCAATCTTGTTCAGTCTGTCACACGGGGGAGACAGCATTAGCAGACACACCTTGTCGGCGCAGCCTCCATCACTCTGGCCCATGCCAGTAACCGCGGCGTCTACTGGGTAGAAGGGGGGCTGGACCATGCTGAAGACACGCTCGGAGAGAAAAGTTGAATCGGCCCCAGAGTCGATCAACGCCCGAATATGGTGATCCACACCACGATGGTGCAGAGTGACAATCGCAGTGCCCGAAAGGCCTCTGCCTGGGGTAGATGCAAAATAACTTTGAGCATTTGTGAGCTGGTTGCTCGTGGACGGACGCTCTGTGGCGCTGGATGGTGGGACTTGCGCAGCGGACGGCGAGGACACGGACACATCACTAGGATGCAACAGCGTATGATGACGTTCCTTGCAGGTATGGCAATTATGCGCACTGGAGCAGCCCTTCACTTGATGACCGCGGGCAAAACAGTTCAGACAAAGTCCCTGCTGTCTAATGGTTTCCAGCCGCCTCTGAACAGGCATATCAAGAAAACTAGGGCAGAGCCGTATTGGGTGATTCTCCCGATGGCACAGCTTACAAGAAGCCGGTTTGAGCTGGGCTTTCGCGGGGAACGCTTGGACCTTCATCGTTGCAGAGGATTTGCGGGGGCCAAAGGGAATGGCTTGCACACTTGGGGCCGACTTATGTTCTTCGGTGGCATCCAGGACACGATACCGATCGGTAAGAAATTGGTTCAAATCGGACCAAGTTGAGACGACAGTCTTATTTGGCACTGATTGCTCCCACAGGAGGATTGTGGCTTTCGGCAATTTGCTAGTGCAGATGGCGATAAGTAAGACATCCCAATTCTCCGTACTAACACCCGAACGCTCAAGCGCGGTAAGACACCCTTGAAACGCAGTCTGCAGCTCTCGTAAGGATTTGCCCGACTCTTGTGCCACCGCGGGAATCTGAAGGAGTTGTCTGGCTTGAGTCATGGCAAGCAGACGGCTATTTTCGTACCGTGCGGTGAGGTTCTCCCACGCGGCCTGGAAACCCTCATTCGTCAGGAGGGACTTAGCTACGATGGTTCTCGCTTCCCCTCGCGTCTTGGTGTTCAAGTGATAGAGCTTCTCCACTTGTGACAAGTACGGGTTGGCGATATAAATGGCGGCGAACAAATCGCGGAATGTTTGTCATCAAATGTCTCCACCTCACACGGAGGAACTCTATGCCCCGCCGGCCTCGACGGAGCGGTTGGATGACGCAGAAGACTCGTCATCTGTGCCGAGAGCTGTTTGATGCGTTCTCCGAACAACGTCCCGCATCGCACATACGCCGCATAAGCGTATTCGTGCTTCGCCTTGATGCGGCTTATGTTTGCCAAGCTTTCCTCGTCGGTTTGGACTGTCAAGGCCTTGTGACAACGGGAGTGTTCCATCTCGACAGTTGACCAAAGGGATTTGAGCTGCTCTAAGTGCATTTTAATGGAAAACAAGGGCACTTCAGAAGTTAGAGCTTCACTCTCCCGAGCTTCGAACAGAGTCAATGCGTCGCACGCCAGAATGAAATCGGAGAGGGACATTCTGGAGTGTTCTCTGCGCTGTTGTGATACGGATCGGTTGACGGGAGCGTCAGAACAGTGCGTCACAACAACGTGCGGGATCTGGGTCTGGGTTGAAAGCTTGGAACGACCTTTGTGTTCACTCGAGTCTTTAACCGAGAATCTGCGACCCTGAGGGAGGCTGGACGAAGACGGACGGGATCTTGGGGATTCGCTGCGGCTGCGAACAGACGAGAACTTGCGCGAAATATCCGTACGCTTCACGGTCGCCGGAGTTATCGGAGGCCGAACCTTCTCCGGAGTTGCAGAGGGAGACGAAAGACCGTTAGACTTCGGCGCAGTCTTGGACGGCTCCGTGGACATACTCAGGGGACGACCTTACCGTCGAACACCGAGTTTGTGGGTTTTTTTTTTTTTTTGTTTTGGAAAAAAAACCACAGGAAATGAGAAGTGGACTGTATGAGGACGCAAGAGCTTTCTCACTGTGCACCGCAGGATTGCGGGAGAATTATCTCGCGTGTGGCTCGGAAACGGAGCCCTTTTTATGGGGATAGATGCGGAACAATATACGAACGCACGAGTGCGGATCAAAACTTGCACGTAGACAAAGCGAAATGATTACAAAACAAGTTTGTATGGATTCGTAAGTAATGCTGGGAGTACGTATAAAACAAAACACGGAGGAAATATATAAATAAAGATGTATAGGATAAAAGAAAATACGTTTTTGTATAAATCTGGATCTGGATATATATATGTGCGCACAATACTGGCCGGAACAATTATATATATAATTTATAAATATGGACGGATGTATAAATATGGGCCCGATAGTGCTGGAAAAAATATATGTATGTATTTATTTATAAATATGGGCGGATACATATGAGCGCAAAAGGCTGGCCGGAAAAAATATATATATAATTTTTAAATATGAACGGATATATAAATATGGGCCCGATAGTGCTGGAAAAAATATATATGTATTTATTTATAAATATGGGCGGATATATATGTGGTATTTATTTTACGGGTTTTTATTGGCGGTTAGTTTGACAATTGAATATTATGGCTTTGATATAAAAAAGAAAAGAAATTGGCTCCAGGTCTGTCCCGAGGCGTGTGCTCGCTTTCGTTGCAAACTTAGAAGTCCAGTGTGACCGTCATTTATTATTAGGTTATGCCGGCCTAGCCCCACGAACTGGCTTCAGAAACGATGACCGCTTCTGGTTCTTTTGTTGTCTATCGGTACCTCATCACCGGTTCCTACATTCGGCCCTCCTGACGTTTCATTCGACTCGAATGAAGATCCCCAAGGTTTCATGAACTCGGCCACAGTGGATGTTGTAGTGGGCCCTTCCGTTTCTCCCATCCTTTCAACCTTATATCTTCCGTGTTTCTGGACTGATACTACCTTGTACGGCCCCAAATATTTTCCTTTGAGCTTAAGACCTACCCCGTACTGTGTTCGCTTTATCGCTAATAAATCGTTAAGTCTGTATTTTCTTTCGATCTTTCGTTTTGCATCATAGGACTTTCGATTTTCGTCCTGTAGGACTTTAATATTTTCAATCGCCCTATCTCGGATCTCCTTTCGCTCCTCATCCAACTCGTTCACTATGCATTCTAAAATACGCTCTCTTAGCTCTGCATCTTCAGGAACTCTCATATCTAAACCTGTTAGTATCTTAAACGAACTCACTTTTGTACTTCTTGGCTCAGTGTTGTTTATCATTTGTTGCAGCTTGCCTACATGCCTATACCAGGTTACTGGACTTTCCAAACTCAATTTCGTTAACATGGGCACAATGATCTTGTGCATTCGTTCGACCTGTCCGTTTCCCCGCGGAACACCAGCTGTAATTAATAAATGTTGTATGTTATTGTCCTTACAATACTGTTCAAACAAATGTGACGTAAACGCCGTTCCCCTATCGGTCACTACTCTCACTGGGTTACCAAATATTATTGCTTGTTTTTCCAAATGATTTATGACTTCTTCTGCTCCGGTACTTCGGTTAGGATATAACCATACGAACTTACTAAAACCATCGACGACCACTAGCAAATGATTGTACCTCTTCTTAGTAAGATCCATCGGACCCACATGGTCAATATGATATGTAACTAGAGGTTGATCTCCCTTATCGATCGCTGTCAGATACCCTTCTTTTCTACCCAATTTCGCATTTGTTATAATACACTGTACGCAACTCTCAACTAATCGTGTAACTTTTCCTTTCAATTTGCGAATGAAATATGATTTTTCGACCAATAACTGCGTTTTCTTTGCTGAGAAATGTCCTTGTTTATGGGCAAGCAAGATAATTTCATTCTCCATCTGCTCGGGTACTACGATTAACTGCTTATTGGCATCTTTGAACAAGACCTCATTCAAAATATAGAAATCCTCATACCCGCCCCTTTCAACTAAACTTCTTATAGCATTTATCCAATCATCAACCAATTGAGCTTCTTTCAGACGATGAATAATACTATCCGATATCGAATAACAGGCGACACGACTCAAAGCATCTACATGCCTCATCCTTGATCCTGACCGATGTTCTAGACTGTAACTAAAATCCTGCAAAAACATGGCCCACCGGGCTACTCTTAATGGAACTTCCTGTTTTTTCATGGTCATAGTAAATGCATTACAGTCTGTAACTATAGTGAACTGCAAGCCAAGAATGTAAACTCGCCACTTCTTTAAAGCCTCAATTATGGCTAAAACTTCTAGTTCGTATGAATGATAATTCTGCTCACATGGCTTTGTTTTCCGGCTCATGTACTGAATGGGATGGAACAAATTATCCTCCGTATCCTTCTGCATTAGAATTGCTCCGTAACCGTATTTTGATGCGTCAGCATGGACCTCTGTTTGCGCTTTCGGATTATATAACCTCAATACCGACTCACTAGTTAACGATGACTTCAATCGTTCAAATTATAACTCCTCAATCTCGCTGAACACAAATTTACTATCCTTTCTTAGCATATCGGAAAGTGGCTTCGCCATCAAGGCATATCCCTCAATGAATTTTCGAAAATACGATGTTAAACCGAGAAACCTTTGCACTGCTTTCTTATCATGCGGTCTTGGGAAATTGTGTACCGACGAAATTTTCTCTTCACTCGGTTTTATTATCCCTTCACTAATCACGTATCCTAGAAAATTGACTTGATTTTGTAGAATCTGACACTTTTTCCAGTTAAGCTGCAATCCGTTCTTCTCGGCTAACCCCAAAACTAATTTAATTCTTGACATACCTTCTTCAATGTTCCTGCTTGGAATGATGATATCATCCATATATACGATCGCTATACCTTTCTGAATCAATTCCTGCATTGCTGCCATCATGAATCTCGTAAAGACCGCTGGAGAGTTTGAGATACCAAACGGTACATATAAGAATTCGTACTGTCCTTTCTGGGTAACAAATGCCGTGAACTTTTGCGAACTTGCTTCTACTGGTACATGAAAATATCCGTTTTTCAAGTCCAGTGTAGTAAAAACCTTTCCTCCTTGCAATTGATCAATTACACTGTCCATCAATACTATCGGAAAATTATCGCGAATTATCTTTTCATTCAATTTTCTATAATCGCAGCACAACCTTTTAGCTCCGTTTGACTTTGCTACCAATACTATAGGGGATGCATACACTGATGTACTATCTCGAATAATTCCTTCCTCAAGCCATTCTTGTATCTGATTATCTACAATCTGCTGATCGCAGTAGGCCAACCGTCTTGGGTGTTGGTATACGGGAATATCATCTTTCAAAATAATTCTCATTTCAATCTTCGCATCAGGATTGCGTTTTATCATTTCGACCTCTTTAGCCTGTTCTTGGCTTAAATGAGACAACTCTAAACCGATTTCGTCCTTCCCTTCAAAAACTGTGCAGACATCTTCAAATTGTTTCATCCAATCCTCAACAGATTCAAAATTTTCTTCTTCTAACTTCTGCTTACTGCTAATCAAAAACTGAGTGCCATTTTTTGTTACCTTCATGTCAACACTATCAAGAATCGTTCTTCCCAAAATAGCGTCAAACCCCATATCCTCATCGGGAACTACATGAAACTCAACTACTATTTTAATTTTGTCGATGATCACCAGGTGAGAAACTACCAAACGTTAAAATTTTCGCATCTCCTATTCCTACCAAACACTTTCCAGGACCTGTTAGTTTTTTAACTCCTAGCTTCCAAAAAATACTTCGACGAATCAAGCACATATCTGCTCCTGTATCTATGAGCCCTTTAAATTCAATATTCTCATAGCTAACCTTCTTTAGCTCTAACCCAGACGGAGTGAACGTACTCGAACTAACTTCGACTTTGTCATGTTGAACAACATTCGCGTGCTTTTCTCGTTTAATCTGCGTTTCGATACTACACTGAGCTGCACGATGACCTGGCTGACCGCACTTAAAACACTTTCGATCGGACTTAGGACAATCTTTTCTTAAATGAGTCGCCTCTCCGCAACCAAAACATTTTCTCTCTCGAGCCTGTACTGCCTGTGCTTCACTTGAACCATATGCCTTACTTTCAAATCTGTTTGTTGCCCTGTATGAATCACGCCCCTTCCTCTAAACTTCGATTTGAAACTTTAACTCTGAAATATTGCGAGCTTGGAATAACATCATTTTGTTGGTTTTTGTATCCGGAATACCTTTAACGAAGTACTCTATCAGACTCTCCTCATCTACGTTTACCGGCTTCGCAATTTCCATCAATGCATATAAGTATTCGTTTAGAGTTTCGCCTTTCTTCTGTTGGCGCTGATTTAACTTTTTATGTACTGCAGCTGAAGATATTTTTACACTAAACTCGGCCTGAAGAGCTGTTTTCAAAGAACTCCAGTTTTTAATATTTCTCTGACTCCTTATGAAAGATTTTGCCGCCCCACACAATAACTGTTTTCCATACACAAATAACCGTAATTCATTCCACTGTACCGTGGCTGCACATTCTTCTAGTTCTTCAATCCATTGAGCAATGTTAGGAATATCTGAACCAGAATACTGTGACACACTGTCCTCAACATCTTTCAAAGTAAACCATGATCTCTCGGGTCTAACTACGTTTTCTGCTGCAATCTCTAGTCCCCCATTCGCTGTTACCACTGACTGATCGTCTGATTCCTCATCTTCCTCCTGCAACCATAATGGGTGAGTAACCTATTCTGCAAATCCCGTTTCCTGCCAGTCGTAGGTAGCCCTAGTTCGGATAATTTCGATCGCAAAGCCACCACGCTTAGAGACAGAATCTCTGCAAGCTCCATCTCAATTACAAGAACTTAAAATAACGTACAATTCTTCTTATACTATGTTAGTATTATTTTCTAGCTTTGAAAATTGTTATCAGTTTTCGCTAGATCTGAATAACATACGCTTTTCCCGTCTTTCGTTGGTCCCACGTCGTCCTCCTTTGTCGTCGTCTTCGATGTTGATTAGTCTTATCGCCAAATTCCTTCACAAATCCTCGCTCAGCAACAATATTGAAGTTTCTCGCCAACCTTTGAGTTGTTGCCGTTGCCAAAATTTTCTCACGCCGCCGCCACCAGAAGTTGATCACACCACCGCCACCAACGCAGTTCACTCCTAGAACTCAACTCTAGTCTCCGTTGTTCACACCGTCACCACCAGATTTTGTCCACTACTAACGCAGTTCACTCCTAGAACTCAACGCTAGTCTCTGTTGTTCACGCCGTCACCACCAGATTTTGTCCACTACTAACGCAGTTCACTCCTAGAACTCAACGCTAGTCTCTGTAGAATTTCAAATTCGTTGCGTCCAGCCCTGGCTAACCGCTGTACACTTCTCCAGCAGTTAACACAACCTTGAAACGTTGTTGCCCCCAACACTGGTAAACTACTGTACACTTCTGGACTGTGGACTGTATGAGGACGCAAGAGCTTTCTCACTGTGCACCGCAGGTTTGCGGGAGAATTATCTCGCGTGTGGCTCGGAAACGGAGCCCTTTTTATGGGGATAGATGCGGAACAATATACGAACGCACGAGTGCGGATCAAAACTTGCACGTAGACAAAGCGAAATGATTACAAAACAAGTTTGTATGGATTCGTAAGTAATGCTGGGAGTACGTATAAAACAAAACACGGAGGAAATATATAAATAAAGATGTATAGGATAAAAGAAAATACGTTTTTGTATAAATCTGGATCTGGATATATATATGTGCGCACAATACTGGCCGGAAAAATTATATATATAATTTATAAATATGGACGGATGTATAAATATGGGCCCGATAGTGCTGGAAAAAATATATGTATGTATTTATTTATAAATATGGGCGGATACATATGAGCGCAAAAGGCTGGCCGGAAAAAATATATATATAATTTTTAAATATGAACGGATATATAAATATGGGCCCGATAGTGCTGGAAAAAATATATATGTATTTATTTATAAATATGGGCGGATATATATGTGGTATTTATTTTACGGGTTTTTATTGGCGGTTAGTTTGACAATTGAATATTATGGCTTTGATATAAAAAAGAAAAGAAATTGGCTCCAGGTCTGTCCCGAGGCGTGTGCTCGCTTTCGTTGCAAACTTAGAAGTCCAGTGTGACCGTTATTTATTATTAGGTTATGCCGGCCTAGCCCCACGAACTGGCTTCAGAAACGATGACCGCTTCTGGTTCTTTTGTTGTCTATCGGTACCTCATCACCGGTTCCTACATTCGGCCCTCCTGACGTTTCATTCGACTCGAATGAAGATCCCCAAGGTTTCATGAACTCGGCCACAGTGGATGTTGTAGTGGGCCCTTCCGTTTCTCCCATCCTTTCAACCTTATATCTTCCGTGTTTCTGGACTGATACTACCTTGTACGGCCCCAAATATTTTCCTTTGAGCTTAAGACCTACCCCGTACTGTGTTCGCTTTATCGCTACTAAATCGTTAAGTCTGTATTTTCTTTCGATCTTTCGTTTTGCATCATAGGACTTTCGATTTTCGTCCTGTAGGACTTTAATATTTTCAATCGCCCTATCTCGGATCTCCTTTCGCTCCTCATCCAACTCGTTCACTATGCATTCTAAAATACGCTCTCTTAGCTCTGCATCTTCAGGAACTCTCATATCTAAACCTGTTAGTATCTTAAACGAACTCACTTTTGTACTTCTTGGCTCAGTGTTGTTTATCATTTGTTGCACCTTGCCTACATGCCTATACCAGGTTACTGGACTTTCCAAACTCAATTTCGTTAACATGGGCACAATGATCTTGTGCATTCGTTCGACCTGTCCGTTTCCCCGCGGAACACCAGCTGTAATTAATAAATGTTGTATGTTATTGTCCTTACAATACTGTTCAAACAAATGTGACGTAAACGCCGTTCCCCTATCGGTCACTACTCTCACTGGGTTACCAAATATTATTGCTTGTTTTTCCAAATGATTTACGACTTCTTCTGCTCCGGTAATTCGGGTAGGATATAACCATACGAACTTACTAAAACCATCGACAACCACTAGCAAATGATTGTACCTCTTCTTAGTGAGATCCATCGGACCCACATGGTCAATATGATATGTAACTAGAGGTTGATCTCCCTTATCGATCGCTGTCAGATACCCTTCTTTTCTACCCAATTTCGCATTTGTTATAATACACTGTACGCAACTCTCAACTAATCGTGTAACTTTTCCTTTCAATTTGCGAATGAAATATGATTTTTCGACCAATAACTGCGTTTTCTTTGCTGAGAAATGTCCTTGTTTATGGGCAAGCAAGATAATTTCATTCTCCATCTGCTCGGGTACTTCGATTAACTGCTTATTGGCATCTTTGAACAAGACCTCATTCAAAATATAGAAATCCTCATACCCGCCCCTTTCAACTAAACTTCTTATAGCATTTATCCAATCATCAACCAATTGAGCTTCTTTCAGACGATGAATAATACTATCCGATATCGAATAACAGGCGACACGACTCAAAGCATCTACATGCCTCATCCTTGATCCTGACCGATGTTCTAGACTGTAACTAAAATCCTGCAAAAACATGGCCCACCGGGCTACTCTTAATGGAACTTCCTGTTTTTTCATGGTCATAGTAAATGCATTACAGTCTGTAACTATAGTGAACTGCAAGCCAAGAATGTAAACTCGCCACTTCTTTAAAGCCTCAATTATGGCTAAAACTTCTAGTTCGTATGAATGATAATTCTGCTCACATGGCTTTGTTTTCCGGCTCATGTACTGAATGGGATGGAACAAATTATCCTCCGTATCCTTCTGCATTAGAATTGCTCCGTAACCGTATTTTGATGCGTCAGCATGGACCTCTGTTTGCGCTTTCGGATTATATAACCTCAATACCGACTCACTAGTTAACGATGCCTTCAATCGTTCAAATGATAACTCCTCAATCTCGCTGAACACAAATTTACTATCCTTTCTTAGCATATCGGAAAGTGGCTTCGCCATCAAGGCATATCCCTCAATGAATTTTCGAAAATACGATGTTAAACCGAGAAACCTTTGCACTGCTTTCTTATCATGCGGTCTTGGGAAATTGTGTACCGACGAAATTTTCTCTTCACTCGGTTTTATTATCCCTTCACTAATCACGTATCCTAGAAAATTGACTTGATTTTGTAGAATCTGACACTTTTTCCAGTTAAGCTGTAATCCGTTCTTCTCGGCTACCCCCAAAACTAATTTAATTCTTGACATACCTTCTTCAATGTTCCTGCTGGGAATGATGATATCATCCATATATACGATCGCTATACCTTTCTGAATCAATTCCTGCATTGCTGCCATAATGAATCTCGTAAAGACCGCTGGAGAGTTTGAGATACCAAACGGTACATATAAGAATTCGTACTGTCCTTTCTGGGTAACAAATGCCGTGAACTTTTGCGAACTTGCTTCTACTGGTACATGAAAATATCCGTTTTTCAAGTCCAGTGTAGTAAAAACCTTTCCTCCTTGCAATTGATCAATTACACTGTCCATCAATACTATCGGAAAATTATCGCGAATTATCTTTTCATTCAATTTTCTATAATCGCAGCACAACCTTTTAGCTCCGTTTGACTTTGCTACCAATACTATAGGGGATGCATACACTGATGTACTATCTCGAATAATTCCTTCCTCAAGCCATTCTTGTATCTGATTATCTACAATCTGCTGATCGCAGTAGGCCAACCGTCTTGGGTGTTGGTATACGGGAATATCATCTTTCAAAATAATTCTCATTTCAATCTTCGCATCAGGATTGCGTTTTATCATTTCGACCTCTTTAGCCTGTTCTTGGCTTAAATGAGACAACTCTAAACCGATTTCGTCCTTCCCTTCAAAAACTGTGCAGACATCTTCAAATTGTTTCATCCAATCCTCAACAGATTCAAAATTTTCTTCTTCTAACTTCTGCTTACTGCTAATCAAAAACTGAGTGCCATTTTTTGTTACCTTCATGTCAACACTATCAAGAATCGTTCTTCCCAAAATAGCGTCAAACCCCATATCCTCATCGGGAACTACATGAAAGTCAACTACTATTTTAATTTTGTCGATGATCACCATTAAAGAGAAACTACCAAACGTTAAATTTTCGCATCTCCTATTCCTACCAAACACTTTCCAGGACCTGTTAGTTGTTTAACTCCTAGATTCCAAAAAATACTTCGACGAATCAAGCACATATCTGCTCCTGTATCTATGAGCCCTTTAAATTCAATATTCTCATAGCTAACCTTCTTTAGCTCTAACCCAGACGGAGTGAACGTACTCGAACTAACTTCGACTTTGTCATGTTGAACAACATTCGCGTGCTTTTCTCGTTTAATCTGCGTTTCGATACTACACTGAGCTGCACGATGACCTGGCTGACCGCACTTAAAACACTTTCGATCGGACTTAGGACAATCTTTTCTTAAATGAGTCGCCTCTCCGCAACCAAAACATTTTCTCTCTCGAGCCTGTACTGCCTGTGCTTCACTTGAACCATATGCCTTATTTTCAAATCTGTTTGTTGCCCTGTATGAATCACGCCCCTTCCTCTAAACTTCGATTTGAAACTTTAACTCTGAAATATTGCGAGCTTGGAATAACATCATTTTGTTGGTTTTTGTATCCGGAATACCTTTAACGAAGTACTCTATCAGACTCTCCTCATCTACGTTTACCGGCTTCGCAATTTCCATCAATGCATATAAGTATTCGTTTAGAGTTTCGCCTTTCTTCTGTTGGCGCTGATTTAACTTTTTATGTACTGCAGCTGAAGATATTTTTACACTAAACTCGGCCTGAAGAGCTGTTTTCAAAGAACTCCAGTTTTTAATATTTCTCTGACTCCTTATGAAAGATTTTGCCGCCCCACACAATAACTGTTTTCCATACACAAATAACCGTAATTCATTCCACTGTACCGTGGCTGCACATTCTTCTAGTTCTTCAATCCATTGAGCAATGTTAGGAATATCTGAACCAGAATACTGTGACACACTGTCCTCAACATCTTTCAAAGTAAACCATGATCTCTCGGGTCTAACTACGTTTTCTGCTGCAATCTCTAGTCCCCCATTCGCTGTTACCACTGACTGATCGTCTGATTCCTCATCTTCCTCCTGCACACCATAATGGGTAAGTAACCTATTCTGCAAATCCCGTTTCCTGCCAGTCGTAGGTAGCCCTAGTTCGGATAATTTCGATCGCAAAGCCACCACGCTTAGAGACAGAATCTCTGCAAGCTCCATCTCAATTACAAGAACTTAAAATAACGTACAATTCTTCTTATACTATGTTAGTATTATTTTCTAGCTTTGAAAATTGTTATCAGTTTTCGCTAGATCTGAATAACATACGCTTTTCCCGTCTTTCGTTGGTCCCACGTCGTCCTCCTTTGTCGTCGTCTTCGATGTTGATTAGTCTTATCGCCAAATTCCTTCACAAATCCTCTCTCAGCAACAATATTGAAGTTTCTCGCCAACCTTTGAGTTGTTGCCGTTGCCAAAATTTTCTCACGCCGCCGCCACCAGAAGTTGATCACACCACCGCCACCAACGCAGTTCACTCCTAGAACTCAACGCTAGTCTCCGTTGTTCACACCGTCACCACCAGATTTTGTCCACTACTAACGCAGTTCACTCCTAGAACTCAACGCTAGTCTCTGTTGTTCACGCCGTCACCACCAGATTTTGTCCAATACTAACGCAGTTCACTCCTAGAACTCAACGCTAGTCTCTGTAGAATTTCAAATTCGTTGCGTCCAGCCCTGGCTAACCGCTGTACACTTCTCCAGCAGTTAACACAACCTTGAAACGTTGTTGCCCCCAACACTGGTAAACTACTGTACACTTCTCCAGCAATCTACACAGCCTCCGTTGTGGCAGCCTCGTATCGCCTTTGCAACCTTGAATCAATCTTGCAACCGGAATCGTTGTTGCCCTTCGATCCGTTCCTGCGTTGCCTTATTATTGCTGGTGTACCTCAATGGTACCTTCTTCGGCCAAACTTCACGAATATTTCGTCACGTGCTGCGAAAATCCCAGAACCACCTTTCTGATCAGCTTTCTCACTCCTTCTGCAGTTTCCTTATGTCAGCGTCACTTGCTGTCTCCCTCGTCGGCCAAATTTTCTAGTTCTTGTTGCTCGCCGATACCGCGCTTTTACTGCAGCTATCTCTCTTCCTCTCACATGAACGTTTCTTCGAGGCAGCGTCACTTGCTGTCTCCCTCCTTCTTAGAATTTTACAAGTTTTAACGAATTTGTAAAATTCAATAGCCAATATCAATTGTTTCACTTTTAAGCTGCCATCCCGGTTGAGCCCCCAATTTGTGGTATTTATTTTACGGGTTTTTATTGGCGGTTAGTTTGACAATTGAATATTATGGCTTTGATATAAAAAAGAAAAGAAATTGGCTCCAGGTCTGTCCCGAGGCGTGTGCTCGCTTTCGTTGCAAACTTAGAAGTCCAGTGTGACCGTCATTTATTATTAGGTTATGCCGGCCTAGCCCCACGAACTGGCTTCAGAAACGATGACCGCTTCTGGTTCTTTTGTTGTCTATCGGTACCTCATCACCGGTTCCTACATATATATGAGCGCAAAAGGCTGGCCGGAAAAAATATATTTATAATTTTTGAATAGGAATGGATATATAAATATGGGCCCGATATATAGTGCTGGAAAAATATATATGTATTTATTTATAAATATGGGCGGATATATATATGTGCGCAAAATACTGGCCGGAAAAAATTATATACATATATATAATTTATAAATATGGACGGATATATAAATGTGGGCCCGATAGTCCTGAAAAAATATATATGTATTTATTTATAAATATGGGCGGATACATATATGAGCGCAAAAGGCTGGCCGGAAAAATATATTTATAATTTTTGAATATGAATGGATATATAAATATGGGCCCGATAGTGCTGGAAAAAATATATATATATGTATTTATTTATAAATATGGGCGGATATATATATGAGCGCAAAAGGCTGGCCGGAAAAATATATTTATAATTTTTGAATATGAATGGATATATAAATGTGGGCACGATAGTGCTGGAAAAATATATATGTATTTAGTTATAGAGGAGGAGGGTTTTTTGATCCTCGGCATCTACGGTCACACCAGGAGGGGTGACTGGGTTTTTTCCAATGGGCATCGCCATTATTCCGAATCGAGATTTTCACCCGAACACCCGTTCTCTTGCATTTTTTACGATTTGTTAATCACTTTCAACCCGAACCATCTCCGTGTGTGCCGGGTTACCTGTGAATATTATATAAATAATAAAACCTACGTTTATTTAACCGAAGTTTTTCGTGCGTTTTAATTCACCACTCGCTCACCACAAACTGAAGACATTGGCACCCGCCAACTCCTTGTATTTCATTTGGATCCTTCCGCCCCCCACGAACATTGGTCCTTCGAGCCGGATATCCTTCCGCTCCTCCAGCTTGCATCGGCGGAATTCCTGATAAGTACAAAATTTCATTATTCATTTCATTTCCATACTACTAAAAGTGTGAGGTTTTCCCGCTTCTCCATAGCGACCTACACACTTTTACATATTGTATGTATGTACATACCTGACCTGTTCCAAGGTTACATGGTAGTTCCTAATCCTTAGCGTGATTGTCCAACGTTCTCGTTTTACATTCCACGATTATCCATTTTTTATTTATGTTTTTTTTTTTTTCCTCGCACTTGTCCAAATCCACCTCTTTTTTTTCATATGCATTCACATGTACATGTATGTAATTTCCACAGCTGTTTGCCAAATCCGCGTAAAAGTTTAAAAAACAAAAAAATTATTAAAGTGTTATAAAAAATAGGGAAGAATAATAATCAAGTGTTCACCGCGTTTTCTTATGTGTTGGAATAATTATTTTTAATGCCAAACTTATTTCCGCACGCGCGCATCTACGTACATACATACATACATACATCGTCACCTGTTGATGTACGCGCATATGTACCTATCCATATATATATAATCCCTTCGCACATTTACCACGACACAAAAGGCAGAAAAAAAAAAATATTCTTTTTAAAATAGCACTTAACGTATGCATCGCGATTTCTTGCGCGTTCGAATTCGGTGCGAAATTAAATTCCTCACGCGCGTCTTTGGATACCGGTGCACTTGCTTACATACGTACATACATATATGCTTACATAGTCATACATTGCACATACATATGTACATATCCACAACATATAATACATTTCGGTGTCGCGCATTGATTTAACACATTTCCACATCCAATTAAATTACAATTACTTACGTTTTTTTTTTGTTGTTGTGAACAACGCGTGTGCATACATCTATATACTCACCTGTGTACTTATGCATGTACGTACATACATAGATCAAAGCATCTGTCCATATGCATTGATCGGTTGTTTGGTTTGCGCACAACACTCGCGGTGCGTAAAAGCGTTCTTTTGTTCTTGGTTTTTCCGCACAACCACAAAAAAATTATTAACATAATTAAACAACAAAATCAAAAACCAAATATATAAACAGCGGCCGACAGCTGTTTTCGGAGTAGTGGTGACACGTGAGTCGAGTCGTGATATCGATAGGCGGCTCAAGCGCGCCAAGTTCAAATCACATTATTTCCGATTCCCTTTTTTCGCCTAATTATATATCCGCCCATATTTATAACTAAATACATATATATTTTTTCCAGCACTATCGGGCCCATATTTATATATCCATTCATATTCAAAAATTATAAATATATTTTTTCCGGCCAGCCTTTTGCGCTCATATATATATCCGCCCATATTTATAAATAAATGCATATATATTTTTTCCAGCACTATCGGGCCCATATTTATATATCCATTCATATTCAAAAATTATAAATATATTTTTCCGGCCAGCCTTTTGCGCTCATATATATATCCGCCCATATTTATAAATAAATACATATATATATATTTTTTCCAGCACTATCGGGCCCATATTTATATATCCATTCATATTCAAAAATTATAAATATACTTCTTCCGGCCAGCCTTTTGCGCTCATATATATATCCGCCCATATTTATAAATAAATACATATATATATTTTTTCCAGCACTATCGGGCCCATATTTATACATCCGTCCATATTTATAAATTATATATATAATTTTTTCCGGCCAGTATTGTGCGCACATATATATATCCAGATCCAGATCTATACTAAAACGTATTTTCTTTTATCCTATACATCTTTATTTATATATTTCCTCCGTGTTTTGTTTTATACGTACTTCCAGCGTTACTTACGAATCCATACAAACTTGTTTTGTAATCATTTAGCTTGTCTACGTGCAAGTTTTGATCCGCACTCGTGCGTTCGTATATTGTTCCGCATCTATCCCCATTCAAAGGGCTCCGTTTCCGAGCCGCACGCGAGATAATTCTCCCGCAATCCTGCGGTGCACAATGAGAAAGCTCTTGCGTCCTCATACAGTCCACTTCTCATTTCCTCAAATTTTCCCCATTTTCTCAAAACCCACAAACTCGGTGTTCAACGGTAAGGTCGTCCCCTGAGTATGTCCACGGAGCCGTCCAAGACTGCGCCGAAGTCTAACGGTCTTTCGTCTCCCTCTTCAACTCCGGAGAAGGTTCGACCTCCGATAACTCCGGCGACCGTGAAGCGTACGGATATTTCGCGCAAGTTCTCGTCTGTTCGCAGCCGCAGCGAATCCCCAAGATCCCGTCCGTCTTCGTCCAGCCTCCCTCAGGGTCGCAGATTCTCGGTTAAAGACTCGAGTGAACACAAAGGTCGTTCCAAGCTTTCAACCCAGACCCAGATCCCGCACGTTGTTGTGACGCACTGTTCTGACGCTCCCGTCACCCGATCCGTATCACAACAGCGCAGAGAACACTCCAGAATGTCTCTCTCCGATTTCATTCTGGCGTGCGACGCATTGACTCTGTTCGAAGCTCGGGAGAGTGAAGCTCTAACTTCTGAAGTGCCCTTGTTTTCCCTTAAAATGCACTTAGAGCAGCTCAAATCGCTGTGGTCAACTGTCGAGATGGAACACTCCCGTTGTCCCAAGGCCTTGACAGTCCAAACCGACGAGGAAAGCTTGGCAAACATAAGCCGCATCAAGGCGAAGCACGAATACGCCTATGCGGCGTATGTGCGATGCGGGACGTTGTTTGGAGAACGCATCGAACAGCTCTCGGCACAGATGACGAGTCTTATGCGTCAGCCCACCGCTCCGTCGAGGCCGGCGGGGCATAGAGTTCCTCCGTGTGAGGTGGAGACATTTGATGGCGACAGCCTAGCATGGCCCACATTCCGCGATTTGTTCGCCGCCATTTATATCGCCAACCCGTACTTGTCACAAGTGGAGAAGCTCTATCACCTGAACACCAAGACGCGAGGGAAGCGAGAACCATCGTGGCTAAGTCCCCTCTGACGAATGAGGGTTTCCAGGCCGCGTGGGAGAACCTCACCGCACGGTACGAAAACAGCCGTCTGCTGGTCATGACTCAAGCCAGACAACTCCTTCAGATTCCCGCGGTGGCACAAGAGTCGGGCAAATCCTTGCGAGAGCTGCAGACCGCGTTTCAAGGGTGTCTTACCGCACTTGAGCGTTCGGGTGTTAGTACTGAGAATTGGGATGTCCTACTTATCGCCATCTGCACTAGTAAATTGCCGAAGGCCACAATCCTCCTGTGGGAGCAATCAGTGCCCAATAAGACTGTCGTCTTAACGTGGTCCGATTTGAACCAATTTCTTACCGATCGGTATCGTGTCCTGGATGCCACCGAAGAACATAAGTCGGCCCCAAGTGTCCAAGCCATCCCCATTGGTCCCCGCAAATCCTCTGCAACGATGAAAGTCCAAGCGTTTCCAGCGAAAGCTCAGCTCAAATCGGCGTCTTGCAAGCTGTGCCATCGGGAAAATCACCCAATACGGCTCTGCCCTAGTTTACTTAATATGCCTGTTCATAGGCGGCTGGAAACCATTAGACAGCAGGGACTTTGTCTGAACTGTTTTGCCCGCGGTCATCAAGTGAAGGGCTGCTCCAGTGCGCATAATTGCCATACCTGCAAGGAGCGTCATCATACGCTGTTGCATCCTAGTGATGTGTCCGTGCCCTCGCCATCCGCTGCGCAAGTCCCACCATCCAGCGCCACAGAGCGCCCGTCCGCGAGCGACCAGCTCACAAATGCTCAAAGTTATTTTGCATCTACCCCAGGCAGAGGCCTTTTAGGCACTGCGATTGTCACTCTGCACCATCGTGGTGTGGATCATCATATTCGGGCGTTGATCGACTCGGGAGCCGATTCAACTTTTCTCTCCGAACGTGTCTTCAGCATGGTCCAGCCCCCCTTCTACCCAGTAGACGCCGCGGTTACTGGCATGGGCCAGAGTGATGGAGGCTGCGCCGACAAGGTGTGTCTGCTAATGCTGTCTCCCCCGTGTGACAGATTGAACAGATTGAGGTCTCCGCCCTGGTCGTATCCAAATTGTCAGGGGCCATTCCAACAGCTCCATTCCTTAATACGGTTCCGACGCAGTGCCTCGATCGCCCCCTGGCTGACCCGTACTACAACAAGCCCGCGCCTATTGACATGATCATCGGTGTAGACCTGTTTCCCCACATCCTCGGAGAACGGATCAAAAAGGATATTGGTGATTTTGTCGGGCTAGAAACCATCTTTGGATGGGTTCTGTGTGGGGCTATCACTCCTGACCCTCCGGTGTCTAGATCCGTTTTCGCGGCACAGACGCGAGTTAGTCCCGAAGCAAAGCTTGATGTACTCCTCACCAAGTTTTGGGAGGTGGAAGACCTTCCCGCAAAGCCGGAAAAGGAGGATGACGCATTCTGCGAGCGGAACTTCCAGGAGACCACCCAAAGGGGAAAGGACGGCCGATATGTTGTGTCCCTACCGTTCAAAGGTCCGAATAGCGTTGACTTGGGCCACTCAAGACCGATCGCGCTGGCTCAATTCCTGCGGAATGAAGCACGCCTTCTCAAGGATCCGGTTCTAAAAACGCAGTACGATGCCATTATTCAAGAGTACGAGGAATTGGGTCATATGATTCGGGTGACGCCGCCTCAAGATGGGAAAAACTTCTATCTCCCCCATCATGCGGTGTTTAAGCCCGATAGCACCACCACTAAGGTACGCGTGGTATTTAACGCGTCGAGCCCCTCCACACAAGGCGTCAGCCTCAACGATGTCTTGCACACCGGTCCTACTCTTCAGGCCGACCTCACGCTTCAGGTACTGAAATGGCGGTTCTTTCAATTCGTTTTCAATGCCGACATAACGCAGATGTATCGACAAATCCGAGTCGATCCCAGGCATACCCCCTTTCAGCGGATCCTCTACCGAGACCGCTGCGGCAATATCCAGGATTACGAGTTACAAACTGTCACGTTTGGGGTTAACTGCGCGCCATTCTTGGCGATCCGAGTCCTTTTACAACTGGCACAAGACGTGCAAGCGATGTATCCTCAGGCGAGCGAAATCCTTCGGAACTACATGTATGTTGATGATGTCCTTGCCGGCGCTCACACTGAAGCCGACGCCCGTCTCGCCATACGAGAGCTTCAAGCGACCCTCCAATCTGCGGGCTTCCCGCTTCGGAAGTGGACTTCCAATAAGAAGGAAGTACTTCAAGCCATTCCGAGAGAGCACCTGCTGCGAGAGGACTTTCTCGAGCTGGAAGACGCGAGCACTGCAAAAACCTTGGGCATCCGCTGGCAAGCTGCCGAAGACGTCTTCTTCTTCACCGTAGCGGACCCCCCCTTGAAGGAGTCGATCACCAAGAGGCAGGTTCTGTCCCATATCGCTAAACTCTTTGACCCCGCTGGTTGGCTAGCCCCATTTGTCATCCGAGCGAAGATATTCATGCAACAAATCTGGCTTACCGAACTGGGCTGGGACGATGTTCTGCCGCCTCTCCTGCTGCAGCAATGGCACGAATTCCTGCAGGATTACCCAGGCCTCAGTCGACTCCGCATTCCCCGTTGGCTAAACACCAGCGATAAGCTCTCGTGGGAGCTTCATGGCTTCTGTGACGCGTCACAGAAAGCGTATGGAGCAGCCCTATATGTGCGGGTTCGGTGCGGCTCTGGGATCTCTGGGCGTCGATCGTTCCTGAACTCCCAATCCCACCTGCAACCTCCCAGTTTTGGACCGACTCTACCATCGTGTTGGCTTGGCTCAATAAACCCCCGTGCAGTTGGTCCACCTTCGTGGCCAATCGGGTATCCAGCATCTCCAAAAGCACCAGTGGCCAAAGCTGGTCACATGTGCGCTCCGAGGACAACCCCGCTGATCTGGCGAGCCGTGGGGTCTCCGCGGCCGAGTTATCGGCCAGCAGACTCTGGTGGCATGGGCCGGACTGGCTCCAGCGAGCCCCCGAGTATTGGCCAACTCCCCATAACGAACTCCCAGACACCCAGCTGGAGCAACGAGTCCAGTGCCACACCACCGCGACCACCCTACTCGAGGACGTCAGCGAACGTTTCTCGGATTATGGTAGGGCATTACGAGTCATCGCGTACATCCTACGCTTCGCCACCAAAAGGATTTCGACGCCTTCCACGGTTCACCTCACCAATGACGAACTTCTCTCCGCCGAGCGCGCCTTGATTCGGACCTCTCAGCGTCGGGAATACCTCGCGGAGATACGGGCCCTGGGGGAAGGGCGACCCCTGCCATCATCCAGCACGCTACTCAATCTGAATCCATTTCTCGATCAGCATGGGTTACTCCGCGCCTGCGGACGACTCCGGGCCGCCGAGTCCCTCCGATATGATGAACGTCACCCTATTCTCCTCCCCTATAGTACTCATTTCACTCGCCTGCTTGTCGAATTCGCCCACCGCATCACGTTGCATGGCGGCAATCAACTGATGGTGCGGTATCTGCGCACCAAATTCTGGATCCCACGGATCAAGAACATGGTGAAGTCCCACCTCAAGGGGTGCAAAGTCTGCATCGTTCATCGTCGACGACTACAGACCCAGATGATGGGTGATCTCCCTCGAGAACGGATCACGTACTCCAGGCCCTTCACCCACACGGGCATTGATTTCGCAGGGCCGTTCGAGATCAAAAATTACACCGGGCGTGCGTGTCTCATAACTAAGGGCTATGTCTGCGTCTTCGTGTGTTTCAGCACGAAGGCAATCCATCTCGAGGCTACCTCCGACCTCACCACTGAAAGATTTCTTGCAGCCTTCTCTCGGTTTGTCGCACGGAGACAATGCCCCCAGCGCATTTACTCCGACAATGGCAAAACCTTCGTAGGGGCCTCAAAGGCGCTCGAACAAGATTTCCTGAACGCCACCAAGCTTGATATAATGAAGGCATTTCCCCAGCACATTTTATCCTGGCAGTTCATTCCGCCAAGCGCGCCCCATATGGGAGGACTGTGGGAAGCAGGGGTCAAAAGTTTTAAGACCCTGTTTTACAAGTCTTCGTCCACTGTCAAATACACCTTCGAGGAACTTTCCACTCTCCTGTGCAGGATCGAAGCGTGTCTAAACTCCAGGCCAATCTCTCCCATGAGCGAGGATCCAGAGGACCTGCTGGCCCTAAGCCCGGGACATTTCCTGATTGGAGGACCGCTCTTATCCATTGCGGAACCGGAAATTCTGGTCGAGCCTATGTCACTGATCAACCGATGGCAGCGACTGAAGGCAATCCAGCAGGCTTTCTGCCGCCGCTGGAAGAGTGAGTACCTCAAGGAGCTTCACAAACGAACAAGTGGAAGTCACCGACTCGCAGCATCCAGACCGGCGACCTCGTGATCGTGTCCGAAGATCATCTCCCCTCCAACGAGTGGCGCTTAGGGCGAATTGAGCGCACTCTGCCCGGGGCTGACGGTCTCGTCCGAGTGGCTGATGTCACCACCGCGCGTGGGTCTATCCGAAGACCCGTAGCGAAGCTTATTCTGTTGCAAGACAGCAGGAGTCCTGAGCCTAAAACCGTATCGTGACTCCCAATCCCTCTATGTTCCCTCCGAATGTCCTCGTCTCCGTGCATGTTTTCGTTCCCGCGCATAGACTAATCCACTCCCCCCTACGTAATTTCTTTCGTTACAGTTCGTTCAGCTCCCCCCTTCATAGCGACATGGCCCCCACACGTCTGCCGCACCACCGCAGCAAACGAGCTGCTCCGCAGGGCACGAACGTGTACCGATGCCGGGTCTGTCGGGGGGTTCATGCACTCCGGCAGTGTCAGCGCTTCCTGAACCTCCGAGGGGAAAAGCGGCTCCGGGCGGTGCTGATCAACAAGTATTGTCCCAATTGCTTGGCACACGAGCATTCATCCGACGCGTGACGGACTCGCCATGGTTGCCGACGATGCGGGCAAAGGCACCACACCCTGCTCCACATGGCCGACCAAACGCCGAGACCACGTGCCTCCGCCCGGCGGCGCAGCCAATCACCCCCCTCCGGGCGTGCTGCACCCCCGCTACAACCCTGTTCCCGATCATCGTCCGACCGCTCCGCTTCCCCAGAAGGCGCACCCGAAATCTCTTTATCCTCCCTGCTCCACGCCAGGACGACGACTGTCCTGCCAACCGCAGTCCTCCGGTTGGGCAATGGCTCGAAATCCTTCGAGACCCGCGTCCTTCTCGATGCGTGTGCGGCTGAGAGCCGCATCAATCGCTCCTTTGCCCGGTCCCTGGGGTTAGCTGTGACCAAGGTCGGGGTCGACCAAGCCTGTACGGCCGTCCTCGAGTCGAGGTCCGACGAGACGTTCCGACGGAACGTTATATTCCGGGTCGAAGAGGACTTGCTCATCCGCACTCCCATCCGGGAAGTGGTGGCGCCGGTTCGGGAGAAATTCGCCACCCTGATCCTGGCCGACCCCTATTTCTATCGGCCGGCGTCGGTGTCCGTGGTACTCGGGGCAGACCTCTATCCGGAGGTCATCCAACCAGGCTGTGTGCCCGGTCATAGCGGTACTCCCGCAGCCCAGAGCACCGTGTTCGGATGGGTCGTCTCCGGCTCCTGTGGGATCTAGGCGCTCCAGAACGTTGCCGTCCCCCGTCCGTTATATGTCCAGGGTGGCAATTGCAACATGTTGCAAGGGGGGCGGTATGTTCACGCCACCGGGTGAACAGCAGTGAGCGGCGAAGAGCAGTGAAGAGTGAGGAGGGTTTTTTGATCCTCGGCATCTACGGTCACACCAGGAGGGGTGACTGGGTTTTTTTCCAATGGGCATCGCCATTATTCCGAATCGAGATTTTCACCCGAACACCCGTTCTCTGCATTTTTTACGATTTGTTAATCTTTTTCAACCCGAACCATCTCCGTGTGTGCCGGGTTACCTGTGAATATTATATAAATAATAAAACCTACGTTTATTTAACCGAAGTTTTTCGTGCGTTTTAATTCACCACTCGCTCACCACAAACTGAAGAAATTGGCACCCGCCAACTCCTTGTATTTCATTTGGATCCTTCCGCCCCCCACGAACAAAAAGAATTTTCAAACTAATTACATTAAACCAAACATAATTGTAACATGGTATTTACCAAAACTAAACTTAATTAAAATTGTGTAAACAACGACTTAATAATAAAAGATTACGATTGTGCCTTAAAATTAAACGAAGTATCAATAATAAATTCATAGCTTGACCATAGCCAAAGCATTTATGTAACAAACAATAACACCAGGCTAGAACCTATTTCCTTTATCCAAACAAAAGAGATAATTAACGAACACACCAAATATTATACTGTATTCCAAACTATTACATTAACCACTTTTATACTTACTATAATAAGTTTGATTACATACTTAATCTATAAGTTTCAGGCAATGCTACAAAATTAATAATTAAGCATTTTCGATCAAATAACAATCGTGCTCCCACAGAAAAATTGTTGAAAAAATTGAGTCCCAAATTATATGATACTCCAATCTTTACAGCTGAGAAAAAACCCCTGGCTATATCCCAATGTTTCCGCCTGAGGAGAGGCTATTTTTTTAGGATGGGGGAGTCATATATCCAACGTCAATACCCAATAACTTATAAATTTATCGCCCCTAAAATTTATAACTTTAAAGTAAACATCCGTTTTTTTATAAGCACTTGGACATTTGCAATAACAATTGTCCCCCTCAAAATCAAATCGTATGAACGCCAACTCTCAATTAAAACACAGGCCAATAAAATCAGTTTTATTCATAAGCGTGAGTGCGCTATTTCAACATTAAAATTCGGGCCAATAAAATCGCATCAATATCGGTCACGCCACTGAAGGGCTCACAAATATTTCTATAAGACATTTTTGTACTTCAGTTTTAAGTATTCATTCAACGAATAAAGTTTCCGCTCTTAACACGAACAAACAATATTAGTATATTAAAGTCGCCAAAATGTATGTAACAGCAGAAGGAAGCATCTCCGACCCCACAAAGTATATATATTCTTGATCAGGATCAACAACCGAGTCGATCTAGCCATGTCCGTCTGTCCGTCCGTCCGTCTGTATGAACACGCAGATCTCAGAGACTATAAGAGCTAGAGCCATCAATCAGTTTGGTATGCAGACTTGTGTGGTATGTACAGTTATCGAGTTTGTTTCAAATTTTTGCCACGCCCCCTTACGCCCCCTGAATTTACACAAAACTGTTTTTCTTAAAAGTATAACAGATAGAAACATCAAATTTGGTTTATATACTCGTTTAGTTAGCGCGCAGAAAATAGTTGTTCCAACTTTTTGCCACGCCTCCTTCCGCCCCCGCAATTCACATAAAACTGATTTTCTTAAAAACTTTGAAAGCTACCGACATTACATTAGGTATGTAAGCTAGCCTAATAGACGCGCAGATATTGACTATTTAATAATTTTGCCACGCCCATTTCCGCCCCCGAAAATTAAACAAAACTGATTTTCTCGAAAACTAACAAAGCTAAGTCACCAAATTTAGTATGTATACTGGCTTAGTATGCGCGCAGAATACATATATTTTAATATGTTGCCACGCCCACTTACGCCTCCATAATTTAGAAAAAACCGATTGGCTCTTGCAATTTTTTGACCATCGCGATCAAATTGGCAGACTAGTAAATCTTATCTATTTCTATCAAACCACCAAATTTGATTAAAATCGGACTAGAAACATGCAAAATATACGTATGAACGTATTTTGCTACGCGATCCACGCGCTGGCCGTTGGCTAGCGGCGGCGCTAGAGTGCTCGTATGTTTGTATAGTGAGCGAGATAGCATATGGTATGAGGCATGCTAACACAATTTAATAGATATACATTTGGTTTTCGAAATTTTAAATATTGGTTTC